>NC_141770.1:11017500-11258143 GCF_051362555.1 Lingula anatina
GCAACGGTGTAGTCAGAGGTGCGTCTGGCCTCATCTGGTTGCTCTGCAAATACAGGTGCTCTGCGGGGACAGATTTTTTCATCTCGTAATTTAAAATTATCGTGCGGTGCCTCTAGCAAATGGGAAGCAGATGGTGTATTTGTTCTGGTTCAGGGTTATATCGATGAAATTTGTCACCCACGTGAATACTGCCTCAAATACAGATGCGCCTTAGCTGCAATAATCTGACCTCATTAGTGAAAACCATAATATGTTTCCGGTGTTGTGCCTAAGAAAGTTAATAGTTCCCAGCTCTTTGCAGAAATAGCCAACGATGTTGCACTGTTCACAGGGGGTCCTTCAGAGGTCGCCTGCTGTGGTCTGATTAAACCAGTCTGATAATTACGATGGGCATTGAAAAACGCTTTTGGTGACAATTTGCCCCTCATTTTGAAGTGAACTGGTTGTTTTTGTTTATTTGTAGCAGCAAAACCCGTAAGAACAATGAATCTTGTTTCCGGGTCGTAAGTTCAGGATGCCTTCTGTGTAGGTAGACCAGCCATGGCATACCTCTGTAAGACTGTGCGGAGCGTTCTTTGCGACAAAATAATCTGTCTGACAATGTATGTTTTGCTCCATTCTGGTCCATATCAACAATGCTGTAACGCACTGCTTCGTTCAGTTTATGCATCGTAACGTCCGCTACTTGTACGCAAATTTTCAAAAGCATCTGTGCAGCCTTTGCCGAAATATTGAGACTTTTTTGACTGAACCATGCTCTGCCATAGTCATACGAAGACCAGCCCAAAGAGTACTACCCAAAGAAATCACCACACATAATGTAATGCAGCAGTGTATCAGACAAGGCTGTAAGTCAATTGTTACTGAAACACCTGACTATACATTTATCTATTCTCATAATTCACATAAGATACACATTTAAGAAATAAATAACAAAATTTTACCTACATCAAAGGTATGTGTAGGTAAAATTTTGTTATTTATTTCTTAAATGTTATTTATTTCTTAAAACTAAAATAAGCGAAATGTCAAGTCTGTATATCTAGGATCGCAGAGACGACATTTTTTTATGTCAGGCGCATCACCTTACACCTTACAAAACTCCTACTTCAGCATCGTATCCTTCATGGGATCAAGGAATTAATCTTATTCTGAAGTTGTTAGCAAGGCATAATGGCAAGACCTGTTTCTAATAACGATCAATCAGTGTCAGCAAAGATAGCAAAAATACAAGTTGCATTTCACACACACACACACACACACACACACACACAGGCCTCATCTTTTTTCAACCGTTTCCATAGAGAGTTGTAATTGTTTTGACTGTACTTCTTTTAAAGAAACCTGCAAAAGAAAAAAAATCATCTTTCTGATGCATTAATTATTGCGTTCGAACGTATTCAGTTTTGCGTTCGAACGCAATCTTGACATACAGTGGCAATGGTTAAAAACTGAAAACAGTCTGGTAATCACTGTATACTGGCATTGGAATTTTTCGGTATTCATATTCTAAACGTAAGTGTATCAGGTGTGTTTCAGGAATGGAATGGCTACTATTTCCTGGGGCTTCTCTCCATTTGGTTGGCGGTTTTATGTTTAGAACCACTGGTATGCAGCTGAGGTGGCTATTCCCCACAAGAAAATCTACCATAGGAACGCTTATCTCTGGCACAATTGACATGAGTTCTTTCAGTTTTGTTTTAGTCAAGGTATAAGTTAATTGTATGACGGCATGCACATCCACTGAAGAATTTTTGTTTTTGTATGAACTCTCAAAAGTGTTGTTTTATAATAGAAATTAACTGTACAACTGGATTTTCGTTTAGGCACTGAAAACATGTAGGGGTGTTCGGTAACCGTACCCCTAAAATTAGAATGAGTTTGTGACAGATGCGTACAAGTTATATTCGGATCAATCTTATTGTTTCAATTCTTTTTGTTGATTTCTTCAAATGCGGTGTCTAATAACAATATATTTTCTTTAGTTGGCTTATGATGCAGGGGTACCTTACCGCCTGTCTCTAATTGCCATGGGATGTGGAACGTTTGTGATCGCAACCGCCACAACGATAGTTCTGCCACCCCGTGAGGAAGTGTCTGAGAGTGACGCTTGTAGATGTGGGCGCTCCTTGCGTACCAAGAATGCACCCCATGGCGCGAGATCTATGAAGGTATGTCGTTTTTGACACAGTGCCACATGACACAGTGCCACATTATTTTACCTTGTTCCGAAGGAGTTTTTGTTTTTCTTGACAGTAAAGGTTTATAACTATTTGTGGGATTGTTAATGGACAAGTTACCTGAAACGTTATTCAAATATTTTGATGGTATTAAGGAAATGAATGTTTTATAATTTAAGTAAACCAGGGTCTCCCGATATCTGTCCAGTATTTGCCTTCTCCTTGTCGGAGGTCTACAATCAGTGACGTGCTCTCTACTATTGCTGTTGGTATCATATAACATGTCAAAACCTAAAGTTCATGAAAATATTTAGTAAAATTTTGTTTTATAAAGTAATGGTTATATACAGATACGTTTATGTGACAAGATTTCAGAGCTGATAAGTTAAAGGGACACCCCATGGGATTTTCCAGCCAAAATGAATTTCCTGGAGGAAAGAGGGATTTTCTCCTACTCACAAATAATTGAGCTTTCCTTGCACTTTGGTTCCATGTTTAATTCCATTTTTAATTTAATACTTTCATTTAAGCGAATGACTGGTAATTATAAACGGCATATGGGGGATTTACAAACGCATTCCTAAATTCGATTTCCAACAATTCATTTTGGTGGGGAATTCCTATGGAGTGGCCCGTTAAGTAAAATTGTTTTCAGTCATTAATTAAGCCTTGACTGTCTCCCTCTTATAAAAAGAGTTATAGGAGCTTATTCATCTCTCAATAAAGTAGAAGTATACAAAGAAAGATGTATAAAATGTCTATGCTGAGTTTGAATGTTTTTAAACTGAAATGTTTTACTCGTAGTGCGCACGGAACAAAGAACCCAAATTCGACTGCGATAATTATGCTCTGGAAGTCGATTCAGACATCAACGTAAAACCGAACCCGGCTATGGGAAACGACACACCTGATGGTGACTCAAAAAATTCATCAAATTTTGCAATACCAGGAAAAAATGAAGGAATAACAGAAGGCAGTCTGGAAAAGCCAGGCATGGATATTGACGGGTTTTCGGTCCACAATCACTTATCCACGCAAAATCTTTTCTCAGTAGCAGAACAGGTGGATGCTTCTGTTCTCAAGGAAAACAAAAGCAAAGTTATTGCAACCAGAGTTGAGGAATATGTTCCATTCAGTTCTGTGTTGAAGAACCCTATGTTCTGGCTGACAGAGCTTTGGTATTCCTGCAACGTCCTTCTCATCGCCTCCTATTTTGGCAGTTTTAACGCAATAGTGGATTACAGGGCGTATGGGGATCGTAATTTAAGTAAGCACAGTTTTTTTCTACTTAACTAAGGGTACTTACAAGATATAAAGGGGGTGGTATCTGTTTTTATTATTATCATCCAAATTTATTCAAACTGTAAGAACTTATTACATAACAGTAGATCTACGTGTGTTTAATCTAGTCAGAAGTAAAATTTTGTTTCCTGTACTATGTTTCAGCCAGTCATTATACAAATGTATTTGGCTACATGCAACTTGGATTCAGCATTCCACTAGCGTTAACAGTCGGCCATTTCTTGGACAGACAGCACAGAGGCGAGGGCTTGATTCATGGTATTCCCCTCTCTTTCTTCGTCCCTCCCTCCCTCACTGCCTCTCCCTCCCTCTCTCTCTCTTTCTCTCTCTCTCTCTCTTAGAGGCGACATATATCGTTTCAAGCACTTATTTCAAAAGAAGGACAACTTGAAACTCGTTAAAATTCCATAACTGTTGGATTTTTTAAAATTATGGACAGGTGACTATTTACGGTAAAACACTGCTCTCCGTCTATCCATGCACACAAAAAGTAAAGCACCCACTTTAAATATTCCTTATTAGCGAGTGCTATTATTTGCTGCTAAACAGGACTAAATGCCATTTTGTGGTTTTAAATAGGATAACTGAAAATAATACCTAAACGTTTTGGTACATAAAAAATGTATATTTGCAATATATTTCTGCTTACTTTTCTCTCTGTGCCTCAAGGACTACAATTAACGACCAGAAATTTGAAGAAGATCCAGTTTTAGAATCTATTTCTGGTACCGAATTTCAGATAGATTTTTGACATGTGGATTATATTATTGCAGAGTAAGGAACCGACACCAATAACTTGTATACATTGCCAGGACTTTACTATCGCTTCATATGTATTAATTGTTACGATTTTTTAAAGATGCATTTCCTTTGGCAATTCAACATAGTTCCCTCGTTTTCTGATAGCTGAACCCAAAACCTTCATCACGCCATCCCTGATCACGTGTGTGTCAGGACTGCTGTTGTGGGTGACATGCGCAGTGCCGGTGTTGGAGGGGCAATATGTGGCAATGGTTCTGCACTGTATGTTAAGATCCTTCACATTTGCCGTGCTCATCACATTCATCGCATATGCGTAAGTATTTCTTCGCATACCATGCATATAATGGGAAAGTTATATAAGAGCTTATTAGTTTTTTGTACCCCGGTATTTTAGCCTAGTGTCATATTCTTACTTATTTATATTTAGGGAAATACCTCATACCTTTACCTTTATTCATTGTAACGTATGCATCTACATGGATAGATGAAAATGTACAAAAGGAATGTATCATGAATATATAATAATATCATGAATATAATAATAATAATTTATTGTCATATTTATACAAATATAAAATGAAAATTGCTATGATCTGTCGATAAAATGTGATACAGTGGAATTATTAAAATACATTTTGTTCATTAAAAATACGTACTGCTGATGGATAAAAACTATTCTTGGTGCGCGTGGAGGTTGCTTTTAATGACCGCAGTCGGCTTGTTGACATATGCATAAGTAGGCTATTCGCTGGGTGACCAGGGTCACTGTGATTGACTATACTTTCTTGAGCACTCGCCTCGTATACAAACATTCAATAGACGGCAGGTCCCTACCTACAATGCGCCTGGCAGTTTTTACTACGCGATTGAGGCGATTCTTGTCCTCTACTGTAGCACTACTGTACCAGACGGTGTAAGATTGTGTTAGCACACTCTCAATCACAGCCCGGTAAAATTTTGCCAGCAGTTCTTGGTTGACATAGAATGACCTCAATCGTCGTAGAAAGTAGAGTCTTTGCTGAGCTTTGCAAATATAAATAAATATGAATTATGTTAAGTAGTGATATTGTATGACTCCTTGTATGAAAAATACAAAACATATTTGGCAGAGTCCAAAAAGGCTCAACCTACTCAACTGGTAATGGGTGCAGCACAGTCCCTTTTTTGGAAGGCAAACCATAAATACTTGGAAAGAGCAATAATATGTTCATTCTTCTGACCAGTCATTAGTGTTTTAAATTTATCCATTCTGGTAAGATGCTCAAAGTTACTATGTTGTTTTTTGTATACTGAATAAAGATCATATCGGAGGTCTGTATAAAGGGGGCATGACACTATATAGGAAATGGATTTCATCTTCTATTTCGCCAGAATGGCACTTATTGCAAATTCTGTCTGCTTGGGGAATTTTTTCATGTCTACCTGTTTCAATACCTAGGTTGTGTGCACTTATGCGGAATCTGGTTAAAGTGGTGCATTTATCTCTATCTGTAATTGTATCTAAGTATCTTTCCTTCACATATTTGTTGTTGTATTGACAATAAACTTGCAATTTGGACTTGGTGTTGGTTATGTCTCTCTGCCATTCTTGTGTTATTCTGTCCCTGATTCTTTCCCTAAACCGCTGGATAAAGTTTTTATCATATCTTTGGCCTAGCCACACATCACCAAAGCCATTCTCAAAAAGTATTTGTCTCACACCTTCGCACCATGACATGTTTTCCTGCTTTATCTCTGTAAGGTTGGATGTGTTTAAAAGTTTGTAATTTTCTATTTCATCCAGGTATATGTTTACTAGTATGTACATTATCGCTTACAGTATACCTGCCTGTGCAAAGAATACGATAAATATTCTGTGAGTTATCCATTTTCTTACAGGTACACTATTATATGGATTTTACGTAGTTTTGAACGCATGTACGTGTACTAGCACAGTCTGCGTCGAAGAACTCGCGATCGTAACTTCATAACCCAGATATATTTGTTTTTTCATTTGAAACGGATGTTGTGGAAGTTCCCTAGGTATCAACTAAAGTTTCGATCTGCACATTGCCTTATTCGAATACTTCCACGATTCAAACAAATTGTTCGGTTCAAAAGAAGTTTACTGCAGATTCCTATATGTGTTTCATTTTGATTGCTCTAAGTACACTTTATAGAATGGTCAAGGATATGGCCTACTGAGAAGGCGCAGCTGCTTGGTTACTTAAGCCCCCTTTACACTGGACGGCGTCCTTTCTGCGTCCAGCAGTACGGACCCATTTGAGAGTTAAAAAATTATAATACTTTACGTGCCGACAACTGGCCGATCATTGAGCATTCATTCTGATACCAAATCAATGCTCGTGCCTCCTTATTAAGACCTCAACGATGCCAAATTTCATGGTCGCAGAAAGGACACAGGAAGGACGCCGTCCAGTGTAAAGTGTGTATTATTGAGAATGATTATTGCGGAAATGCTTAGTATGCTTACACCTTAGAAAAAGTGACAGTGTATTTCTAAACATTGTATTCAGATTTCATAATGCGTTATAACGTTATACTGATATTTGCACCTGGTATTTATGTCATTTTAAAGATTATATGCATTCACAGGTTTCCACATGAACATTTTGGCAAATGCTACGCCGTGCAGTGTGGTATTCAGTCAGTGACAGGTTTCCTGCAATTTCCACTATTCTCTTGGTTCAAGAGCCGCCTTGGAGGGGATCCACTTTATGTAATTATTTTCTTTGTTTCAGGACATATAATATAATATAATATAATATAATATAATATAATATAATGTTCTGTTATGCTATGCTATGTAATATAATGCAATGTCATATAACGTACCGTAACGTAATGTTACAGATAGCATGTATGACCTGAATATTCCTGTTATTTTTCAGTTCAGTGTGACTCTGTGTGGTATATCCTGTTTGTCGCTCAGTCTTCCAATATTCCTACTAAGACGGCCAAAGGTCCATCAGAGAGGACATGGCAGAGAAGATGCGAAGACCACCATGTCTTGATTGCGTTAGCTGTCCCTTCAGCACATTCATGAGCTATTGCACTTGTTGTGTGAACTGACAAAAGCGTGAATGTTATATTATATTAATAGCGTAACTGTAACACCAGTATTTGCCGTATTTTAACCCCCGAATTGTTGGCACGTGTATTATATACCCAAATGGACGTTTGGTCATAAAAAGTGGGTCACTTACCGTACCCAATCCAAGCGAAAAATGATACTTGGTAATCAACTTTTCAAAGCACTGGCACATAGGTGCAGACGCTATAGGTGGAAAGGAACCAAGATACCGATCATTTAAATCGCGGACATAGTTAGTTATAATTGCCTTTACAAGTAGACTTCCTCAGTTTTAATGTTAAAGGTGCATACGAACCGAGCATCGGTGGAGCGTGGATTCCCAGTAACACATGTAAACCACTTCTACTAGATTCTTGTATGACTCAAATAAATTCGACATGCCAAGGGATAAACTGAATAGATCCCTCGATCAGCCATAAAAGACATTTAGACTGCTCCTTTCTTTAAATTTATGGTTGTAAATTTAACCTACATTTGTGACCTACTTTCCTGCCCCATTGACATACAGCTTAGAATGACAGCAGAAAAATTCGTTCAAACATCACTTGTGGGTAAAATTAAACCATGCCTTTTGGTAATTCTCTTAGTTATACTACTTGAAACTATATGCTGGCATTTGGTTGGTTTTTGTGACAAAAAATTGGCTTTGTATGCATCTTTAAAACATTTAATACGATTATTATTATTTTTTTATTCATGATAGGCCTATTAATCAATTTTTATGATGTGAGGTAGTTGGGACTTTATAAAGAAATCTCAACAATATTTGAATAATATTCCAGTAACAGAGAAAGATAGGCTAACAATGTGAGTGGAACTTCTACCTGAGGTGTGCAATCAGCTGAGCTAACCTCGATGAGAACGACATGACAGCCACTGAAATATATGAGTGCAAAAATTAACTTGTTTTAGCAGCTTAGTCTGTCGTGAAACAGCTGATGGAATTCTTAAATTGAAATGAAATAAATTACTTAAAAAGGACCAGGGTATTTATTTATTTATTTATTTATTTATTTGTTTATTTATTTATTTATGTGTGTGTCGGAGTGGAGGACGTAGGGCGCGCAAGGGAATATCTTTCTCTGGCAATGGTCATTGTTGTCAGGTGTGCGCCCGACGTGTATTTGAAAAAAAAAAAAAATACACGCAACAGTCCACAAAATCCACAAACAGCTGTTACCTAAATCACGGTCTTTGTTCAATAATCTGCTTTGAGATCATCAACCGCAAAGAAAACACATGTTAACGTGAAATTTTAATGATTCGGGTTTTATACCGGTTGTCTTAGCGAATTGGGACATCTAATGTTTACCCATTCAATTGATTCGCGCTTGTCTAGTCAATTAACGAACACATTTTTCTGTATGAAATAACTGTAGGCACGGGGATGGAAACAAATTGTTTGTTTTTGCCACGTTACGCTCGTTTTACTATACATGTAGGGGTATTTGTGCGAGGAAAATACCGCCGAAGCTGACGGAAGTCAAAAATGTGCCCCGGCCCTGTATCCGCCATTGCCTCGTTAGGTTCCGTTTACACGTTGTCAATACACACACACACTCACACACACACACACACACACACACAGTGCATGCTGCATATATGGTGTTTGATTTCACAAAATGTCGGTAATATCCGAGGGCAGCGGCAGTGAGGTTCAATGGAGTTGCACTATTTTGGATCTCAGGAAATGACAAGTATTGAGTGTTTGTATACGAGACGAGTGCTCAAGAAAGTGAAGTCAATCACGGGTGACCCTGGTCACCCAGCGAATAGCCTACTTATGCATATGTCAACAAGCCGACTACGGTCATTAAAAGCAACCTCCACGCGCACTAAAAATAGTTTTTATCCATCAGCAGTACGTATTTTTAATGAACAAAATGTATTTTAATAATTACACTGTATCACATTTTATCGACAGATCATACCAATTTTCATTTTATACCTGTATAAATATGACAATAAATTATTATTATTATTATTATAACCACTGATATGCAGCATTTTAAAGTTCAATGTACAAATGCATGTCTTTTAATACGTACAATGACAAAACTTATCCAGTTTATTTTTTCAAACTAGAACGAAAAAAAAAAATTATATCAAAAAGTCCAGACGGAAAACACCGACAGGCTATGAGAATTTCAATATTTCGTTCATTCCAAAGGTAGGCTACATTTGAACTGAGCGTCGGTGGAGCGTTGACTCCCAATAGGCCTCTTAGTAAATAAATAAATAAATAAGTAAATAAAAACAAATAGAAATAATAATGATAATAATAATATATGCCGAATTTTTGAAACAGAAATCTCTGAAATATTGGCCTCTACCACCAGCCAAAAACCTTACCCCAAACAAACATCCAGTAAGACTGTGTAGGCCCCCTACCGGTATATACTCTAGTATATATATATATAGTATATACTCGGTATATATGTTTGTATCTCAGTAGTTCGATCGTATTATGAACCCTCGATCAGGGCCACAGATTGATTTTTCACGAGATATTATAATTAACAGATATGTCTCTGATTAAATAGATGACTAATCTCTGTACTGTCGCCTCAGGAAAAATGTCCACAGAATAATAACTGCGGCCCTGGTAGAGGGTAACTAGAGACGTCACTGGAAAAGGGGATTTCCCTCCCTAGCCAGCCTCGTTATCGCTGTAGTCGGCCATTTGTAGGCTGTAAACAGAAGCGTTCTTATTTTCACGTTGTTTTGTTTTTTAGACTACACCTACGAACCAAATATGTCGCGCAGGTAAGCAAGGCACTGATCAGTGCTGTAGTTCTACAGTATATAGTCAAGTGGACGTGCAGTGTCATTGCAGTGTTCCACGCAAATCAATGTCACGGTCGCGTTGTTTGTGAGTGGCGTGGGCCATGTTTTTTTTTCTAGGTTAAGGTCAGTGTGAGATGCGCTTACTTCTTTTATGTGAGTCATCTGTTTTTACTTTATTATGTTTGTAACTGTGTAGTAAGTTGTGTTTGTTTATGCTTGTAATTAGTACCTTGATTGTTAAGCTTCAAGGTGCACCGGTAGCACAAGTAGTACGCATACATTGTACATTGTACGTCAATATTGACAAGAAAGCAATCGTTAGCTTACATGCGGAAAATCTGCATATGAAATCACTCTGAAAGTGAACTACTGTAGTTGCTTGCCCAATGTAAAAATAAAGTAATTATTCTTCAGACAACATCTTAATGTTGCAATAATTTTTACCTCCAATATTTCGATGTCTAGCAGAACATCTTCATTTTTCTAACATAAAACAGCTGATGAAATTCGTCTTTGCCCAACGTATTTTTGAAGTAGGAAGAAGCAGATTTTAGTTGTACCCAAAATTGTTCTTGTACCCTAGGGCCCATTGCCTCAATTTTTAGCCTTTCTTGTTATGTAGGTAAGGATTCATTCCCCCCAGTATAGTGTATAAGAGTGTATGCGGAGTGTATAAGACCCCATTTCCATAGATTTTTGATCTTAGCCGGCTTAAGGGTCTGTCCCGCCTACTGAAAGCTGTAAGGGGGTAATTAACTATGGTGCGCGCTCAGCTGACTGCAATTTAGCGTGAACCCCCAGGGAGTTAGGTCAATCTAAATCTTAATCTCTGGATCGATCTAAATCTCTGGGAATACACCCTAAGACGTTGCATTTTTTTTTTTTTTTTTTTGTAAATGGCTGGAATAAAAATACCAAAACGTTATCAGATTAGTGTGTGAAATGATATAAAAGCACTTTAAGTGTGAATACAGTGTATATACTATGGTATATGTACAGGTACAAAGTTTAACATAAGACAATGCATATTTGCAAATTGTGGGTCTTTTTTCATCAGTTATCTGCTTTTATTTTTAAGCGAGTGAATCTGTATGTTTTAATAAATGTATCTTATCAATTTTCAGTTTAACTAAATATCAGCCAATATGAGCATTGAAGCAGTGATCTTTGTTTGATTGAATTACATAGCTGATGTTTGGTACACGTAAGATAGAGATGAAGAGAGAGATGAAGAGGGTAAGGCATTTGGACAATACCAGTATATTGATCAGCTGTAATACCCCTGTATATTGCTTATCATACATGTAGCCTAGCCAGAATTCATGAACAATCTAAACAATACATAGCAAAGCAAGGTGATTCAGTGCACCAGTATACAAACTAGAGGCATTAATGGTTGTGTATCTTTTTACTAGTATTTATTTATTTATATTTTTTGTCAGGACATCTTATGTTAACTTAACCATTTTCCTTCCAGTTCCTCTGTGTTGGTCTCCTCTGTCTAGGATGTGTGCTTGCCTTTGACTGCCCAACTTAGTAAGTCTATTCTATGCTTAAGACTGCTTTACATCAAAAGGACTTTGATCTGGCTTAGATTACACGGATGCTATACATTTAATACACTCTGCCTAGTTTACTGGGTATTTTGAAAATGATGAACTTGGAACAATTGATCCACATTCAGCTGACAAGTTGTTCACTTGACTAGGTTTAAGTCACTACTATGTAAATCTCTGTATCAAGATGACCAGAATTTGGTCTGAGGATTAAGCTTGCACATCAATAAACAAACAATAATTTAATAATCAATAAACAAACAATAATTTAATAATTAAATTGATTTAAAACAAATAAATGAAAATAGAAATAAAAACAAATTATGCTACCACTAAGATTGTTTGTGAAGTGTTTTTGAGATAGATTACCTAGCTGACATCTAGACAGAATTAATTATGACACGTCTGAACATTCCATGATAGGAACTGTTACATGAATTTTTTATTACACTGTATATTTTTCTAACTGTACTGTATTACTCTAAAGCTCTGAAATTTCTTTCTACCTCTTTATAGCATGTACCATAAAAATGGAGAGTGCCATCCTTGCCTTCTGTGTAAAAAGTATGGTGGTGCGCCCAGGGACGACCATGTTGAACAAGGCTGTTTTCCAGATCCTAGAACAGCGGACAGCAATAATAAGGTGCACATCAGTGGTTATGGTCCACTGTATTGCAAGACAGGAAAAAATCCAGGTATTTTATTTCTCCCCAAATAGATCACATTTGGAAATAAAATCTTGTGCCTTGGTTATACTTAGTCTTTTACTTGACACAAAACAAACTGAAATTTCAGTCATTGACAAACTAATTTTTTTTATTCCAAATTCAATGTAGTATAAATGTTATTATTGTAGAAAATAAAAAAAAATTAGTAGCTTTAAAAAATTTGAAAAAAATGAGCAAAAATTCTACATATTACAAATTTAGCTGAGACCAGTAAGGAAACAGATATTACAATTAGCGCAGATAGGGGTGTTAAGAGAACAGTTTATTGTGCACTACTTTCTTGTTCAGAAAAATATATACATTTACTGAGTACCGTAGACATATTTATGTTCAGTATTTGTTCAAAAAATTATTTACTAGGTCTGCCCTAGTTTTGACCTCCATTTGACACAACCCCCTTTCCTGTTCGTATACAATGTAAAACTAAATTACCTATTTTTCTGACATTTTTATCAATTACTGGTCAGCAAACTCATTATTGCAAAAGAGTAATCCATAAAGGCGCTGTACATATATGAATTGTTATTACCTGAGGTAGGAACACTAATCCTGCGCAAAAATATTGTTTTCAAAATTTTTGGCCTCCGTTTTAGTTAAGAAATCGATAAAAAATGCACGCTTTCAGAGCGAATTTGCTGACCTACATAAAAACAAGTCACCATGACCAAAATAGGCTGCTACAGCTGCTACGTCATTGGTAGACACTGGGGTTGACCTATATAATGCACATGACCTGCTTTCTACAGTATGTCAGTCTGCTGCCGCGTGTTGGATTGAAGTCGTTCTTTGTAAAAAGCGTCCATATTATGTCATGGTTAAAAAGTGTGTTGCCCAAAACTGCTCAAACTCAAAGCATACTGGGCCAGCTTGCATTGGTTTCCGCAAAAACCTAATTTACAATGCCAATGGGTGGAATTTGTGCAAACAAAAAGGAAGAATTTCAATGCACCCTCACCATTGTCTCAGGCCGTTCTTTGTGGGGCACACCTTGAGGAAGACTGCTTCGCATCCCCGCTTATGAACGCTCTGGGTTTAAAGACAAAAAGGACGTTGAAAGAAGATGCTGTCCCTACCCTTCATGAAACAACCACACCAGATAAGACAGTAATGCGTCTCGTGAAGGGTCGTTCTGACTGAGAAGCTTGAAGCATCCAGGGTAAGTAAGGATTCATTTATTTCGTTACATTATGCTTACCAACATTGCATTAACTCGTGATAATTCATTTCAGTTAGGTAGATAATAGTAAAGAAAAATGAAAAATGTGATTGAATGCATACGATTTACCACCACACATCAATTTTGATTCACAACAACAAGGGGGGTGTCCAGTTGTTTATTTTGACATAGTGGTCATTGTAGCTTTCGAAAACGCATATCAGATGCATTTCTTATTTAGTTACTAGGTGGATTTAAGTCAGGAGAAACCTCTCAAAATGACATGTCATGTTTAGAAGAACCACTAGCCAGCACTACTCAGTCCCCAGTCCCCACCATCCCCAGTAAGGGAGCTGCCCGAAGTATTAGCTAAACGTACCACTGGGACTCAGTGCTCTGAGAGATTACATTATCATAGCAAAGGTAAATTGTTCTTTGTTCATTTATTTAGTGTTGGTAGTTACTAGTATTAGGTTCATAGTAGTAATTAAGATGTGGAGGGCATAATGACTCCCACTAGTTACACCAATAAACACATAGTAGGCAGGGAAAATTTTTATTTCTAGCAACCTCCTCATCCCTTCAAATTTCTTATCTGTTCTGAATTTTTTTTTTTTTTTTTTTGGGGGGGGGGGTTCAATTAACTGCACATGAATTTGAATGTATAAGGGAATTTACTGTCCAAAGGGTTTATAATCTACAGTAATCTTCCTACAGCTTTATGTGAAAGTAAGTCAGTTAAGAGGAGGATTTCCTGATCTTTGTTTTCATAAATGATTTAACCTTTTGTACTTCCTTTTAGCTACACAGTTAGAAAGGAAAAAACACAACCAACATACAGTATGTTTTCAAAATATTCAGATTCAATTTTGGAATTGTCATGCTTTATTTTAACACTTTTCATTTTAATCTTTGTATTATATTAACTTGCAACTTTCTTGAAGATATTTATCAACATTTCCAATTATAACAATACTTAAAAATAAAATCTTCCCTTCCATTTTACAGATTTCACTGGCATAATACTTCTAATACAGCTTCGAGATTCTATTCAAGAGGTACACCAGAACCAACCAGACACTCTCCAGTGACATGGATGTTGGAGACAAGAGAAAAGCAGTACAGCAACATGTACACCGCTTTGCTGACCATTAGCCAAGTGGAATACATGAACTGTAATATTTAACATAGTGTGATCAATTGCAAAAGAAATGTAGTGAATTCTAAGTACTTGTAATGGTCATTTTTATGTACAGACACAGATGTGTCTGTACATATTGCCATCACCTGCGTCTGTCGTCGCCGATGCCGTCGCCGATGCCGATGCCGATGCCGATGCCGATGCCGTCGCCGATGCCGTGCACTTTCCTTGTAAACACGATAAGTGGAGGACAGTTTTACTTTTTGGCTTTATATTTACAGAGCTGATGAATATTCATAAAACGCAGGTCAAGTTCGAAAATCAGCATGATCGGGCCATTATTGTAGAAGTTATGCTGTTTTTTCTTTTTTTAGCATATATGCAACCCTGTAAACACATTTTAAGGAAAACCGTTAGGCCTGTTGTCATGAAACTCACAGGAGTAATCAATCTTACTAAAACGCAGGTCAAGTTCATAAATCGGCATGATCGGGCCACTATTTTAGTAGTTATGCTGTTTTTTCATTTTTCAGCATATATGCAACACTGTAAACACAATATAAGAAAAACAGATAGGCCAATTGTCATTAAACTCACAGGAGTGGTCAATCTTACTAAAATGCAGGCTGAGTTCGAAAATCAGCATAATCGGGGCATTATTTTAGTAGTTATGTTGTTTTTTCACATTTCCTCAGATTTAATTCTTAGGCATGTTAACAGTCTCATTATTGAACTAATAAGATACGAAAAAGTGTTTGTTTGATATTTCCTGCATCTTTACAACATTGTTAGTTGATCATGTAAAAATGATGGTAAACTTGTTTTAGTGTATTGTGTAATAAAGTGTCAAAAATGGAAATAAATTCATATCATTGCAGTTTGTCAGATTCAATCATCCACTATGTTCAGAATCTCAGAATGGAGGAAATTGGACATTTAACATTATTCTATTGATACTTTTCCCATCTCATCAATTTTCTTAGTTGATCATATAAAAATGGCAGTAAACTGTTTATTTTGTTTTATGTTTAAAAAGTGTTAAAAATGGAAATAAACCCATGTCAGAGCAGTGCTGTCTTGTTTCACATTTCCTCAGATTCAATTCTTAGGCATGTTAACAGTCTCATTATTTAACTAATAAGACATGTTAAAGTGTTTGGTTGACATTTCCTGCATCTTTACAACATTATTAGTTGATTATGTTAAACTGATGGTAAACTTGTTATCGTGTATTGTGTAATAAAGATTCAAAAATGGAAAAAAACTCATATCATTGCAGTTTGTCAGATTCAATCATTCACTATGTTCAGAATCTCAGAATGGGGGAAATTGGGCATTTAACACTGTTGTATTTATATTTTTCCCATCTCATCAATTTTCTTAGTTGATCATATAAAAATGGCAGTAACCTGTTAATTTTGTTTTATGTTAAAAAAATTGTTAAAAATTGGAAAAAAAAACATTTCAGAACAGTGCTCTCTTGTGTACATTTTGGCATTTTCAAGTTGTGACTTTGAAGTTCCATGGGCCTGAAGATCTTTGCTAGTCACATTTTCTGAATATCCATGATACTAATATTTTATTATTAAAATTGATGGTCATTATGCTGTTAAACATTATGTAATATTACATCAAAATTTAAAAAAAAAAAACTATTTTAGGCACTGCTCCCATGATGACCATTTAAGAAAAACAATGTCACTTACTGTTCTCAAACAGTACAGTAAATATATACAAATGTGTCTGTACATATTGCCATCACCTGCATCTGCCGTCGTCGCCGTCACTGTCACTGTTGCCAGCGCCGTGCACTTTCATTGTAAACACGATATGTGGAAGGCAGTTTTACTTTTTGGCTATGTATTTACAGAGCTGATGAATATTCATAAAACGCAGGTCAAGTTCGAAAATCAGCATGATCGGGCCATTTTTGTAGAAGTTATGCTGTTTTTTCACTTTTCAGCATATATGCAACACTGTAAACACATTTAAAGGAAAACTGATAGGCCTGTTGTCATGAAACTCACAGGAGAAATCAATCTTATTATAACGCAGGTCAAGTTCGAAAATCGGCGTGATCGGGCCACTATTTTAGTAGTTATGCTTTTTTTTTCACTTTTCAGCATATATGCAACACTGTAAACACAATATAAGAAAAACAGATAGGCCAATTGTCATTAAACTCACAGGAGTGGTCATTCCTGCTAAAGTGCAGGTTGAGTTAAAAAATCAGCATAATCGGACCATTAAAGAAATGCCGTTTTTTCACATTTCCTCAGATTTAATTCTTAGGCATGTTTACAGTTTCATTATTTAATTAATAAGATATGTAAAAGTGTTTGTTTGGCATTTCCTGCATCTTTACAACATTATTAGTTGATTATGTAAAAATGATGGTAAACTTATTATCGTGTATTGTGTAATAAACTTTTAAAATGGAAATAAACTCATATCATTGCAGTTTGTCAGATTCAATCATTAAAATTTGATGTATAATTTGCAGTTTAACATAATATACTTTTGCATCAGAATTGACAGTAGCCTATTTTGTGCATAGTTATTTCCTGTTTTTTGTCTGTACATTTGACAGCTTTGCTGCCTTGTTAGTGTACCTACTGTATAATATAAAGTGAGCAGCAAAGTTGTCTTGGTAATTATGAGCATACTTCAGCAAGTACTTATTTTTTCAACTCATTCAATACATATGAACTTTTGTGCTCAAGAGAAGCCACATTTAAATCTCAAAATTCATAAAAATAGGTCTGAAAAAGAATCTACATGTACATGCACATATTTAACTGTATAAACATTACCAAAAAAAGGTCTTCAATTTACTAGTTCTTTACATTTTTACGAATTGAGTACAAAGGAAGCCTCTTGTAACATGTTATCCAGCATAAGTCAGTGTAAAAAACAATAAACTTCAGATCATTAAAGCTGCCATGAGTTTTCTTGCTTTTATTTCAAGTTGGGCAATCTGAAACCCATGTAATGGCCATTGGTTGTGAAACTTTCTTATTTTGGTCACTGCACAAGCAGGAATTGGGACCCTGCGGTGCTTACCCAAATAGCCCCAGCACCACCGCACCACTTGGCGATAAGCAATGTAACGATGCTTTCTGAAAGAATGTTATTTCAGAACATGAATTCTTACTCGGCCTGATTTGCTCCATGAGATTCAGGAATTGTACCATATTGTTGCCTGTGGTGTAAATGTGCAATTTCCAAGGCATGTGGATTCAAGCAGCCATGCCCAAATCCTGGGTGCATGATAATGCAATCAACACCGCCCTCCTCCGCCGTTTTTCACCTCTAGAATTTCATGGCAGCAGCGACTTTCTGCCTCTGTAGTCATAGCTGAACAATGACCACATTCACACCTGTAAAAAGCAATGACACTGGTAAATAAAAATTACACCTTCCAATATATATTTTAGTATTTTCATCGTGCGGAAGCACTTCCTGATCTCCGACCTAGGGCTATAAGTCCTACACAACATTTTTTTTTGGGGGGGGGGGAGGTTAACAGAGTGCAGTTTGAGCTACGATGGGGAACGGTGCTGATTAATCTTTCCGACTATGAACCCGAACTAAAATTCAATTTAACAGCGCAAATGCTCCTAGTGCAGCAGATCTCTAGTCTGGGGAAGTACAGATGCAAAACAGAGAAACTTGGACGAGAAAAGGAATGCACTCTTTTCCAGTTAACTTTGGGTTTCACATCAATATGATCGGCATCTTGGCTCAAGTAATAATCATTTAGTTACCCAATAAAATCTTAACACATTGAAATTAAAAGCACCATTCCGGCATTAAAGAATAATAAAAACACTCACCACTGTATTCCCGACTCTAGTGTTAGAATATGCCTTCGTGTTAATTTTCATTCTCTCAGGGAGAGGCCCAACTTATAGGTACACTTTCATTGTAACTGTCATCCGAAAGCGAACTTTCCCGAGAGACTGAACCAGCATCCGAATAATCGTCAGAAATTTCAAATTCCGAATTGCTAGCGCCAGACGTAAAACGTGTCATTGATTAGTTTCCTTTGTTTTCCGGTGTGTACTCAGCTACCCCCGGAGATACATCAATAAAACGGGTAATATCATGTAATGTGATTGACTTAGGAGTTAAGTAAGTGTAAATATTGAATATTCAAAATGTTTTCTAATGATCCCAAAAAGTGACCCCCATGCCTAAAACCTGCACTTTAATATTTCAGAGTGCCCCCAGGTAGGGGAGGTATACCCAGTGCAGAATGGGAACTGGAGTTGCTCGGGTTATAGGGATAACTGGTTCAAGACGAAGTGTACACTGGAGTGCCTGCCTGGCTTTGTGGTCCCTGTGGCAAATGTTACCATGGAAAATGTTACCGTGGAAACGGTTACGGTGACATGTGGAATACATTTGAACTGGACTGGTGTATCAGCAACAGCACCACAGTGTCTCCCAGTGCCTGGTAAGAGAGTGAGAGAGAGAGAGAGAGAGAGGGGGGGGAGGGGAGGGAGAGAGAGAAAAAGGGGTAGAGCAGGCAGACAAAAGGACGAAAGACGAGAGCGTGTTAGGGAGGGTGGGGAAAGAGGTACAGCTTGTAACAATGTAATGAACATAAAATGTTCATGTTACTGAGACAACATTTTTGAAATAAAAATAAGCCAGAATAATGAAATGTTCTGAGAGTAAGAAGTGAAAGTACAGTGAGGCAAAGAGTCAATTATTTTGTTCTGTAGCATAATTAAAAAATCATTATTAAAACTGTGGAATATCATTTACTAATATTATTACATGTACTGTACTAGTAACCTTATAGTGCGTCATTTTCCTTAAACCGCTGTCCCCTCTACAGAAACAACTACACCACAGGCAGCCATAGTACCAGTGACCAGCACTGTGGAACAAAGCACAACTACGGTTCACAATGTGAATTTATCATTGCCAGTCGTCCTGAGTAATATTACCATGACAACTGGTACAAGTTACACAACTGAAGGTGGCAGCACTGGTACTAAAGATGGAGGTCACACGGTCCCAGTTTTTCCAATAGTTGGAGGTGAGTAAAGGGGAAGAATATGGTCTTGTGCATTGCATTTCTTCAAGTGCACCAGCTGAGTTTTATTGATTGATTTATTTATTTATTTATTTATTTATTTATTTATTTATTTATTATTATTTTTTTTTTATTAACAAGATCAACTACAGAAGTTATTTGCCTCATGGTCAATGCAGGTGGGTTGAGAATGTTGTTGTTGTTGTTGTTGTTGTTTTTCTTTACTGTATAATGGTGTTTTGAATAATGCATTGGCAAGAAGCAGAAGTGAAAAAATGAATTTGTCTGATTTACATGATACTTATTCATGCCTTTACAAGGTTTACTGCAGACCAGGCTGGGTAGAGGGTGCTAGAGAGATTATGTTTCAGAGAGGAAGATTAACACACAAATACATGCACAAATAAAAGTAAAGCTTTCTTATTTTTTTCATGTGACTGTCTACGCAATGATTTCATACAGACATACCTGAATATGAGTAAGATGTGTGTACTTATTTATCAATAATGTATTGCAGGTGTGTTAGGATCACTGATAGCCCTGATAGTCTTGGCAGTCCTAATTTATGTAGTACGGAGGAAATGTTGTTACTCTCCAAATAAGTGCTTCGAAAGGAACTATTCACTTGGTAGGAAAATACTTTTGATGAGAAAAACTTATATAGTTTATGCTTTTATTATGTAATTTTTTTACATGTTTATCAGTTATTTTAATTAATTGTTAATTTTTCTTTTCATTGACTGTTGCCTCATAGAAAATTGCACTGGTACATTTCGCTGTATTTCTTGATAATTTTTAAATGCTTACTTGATACTTACATAATTATATGTGTAGATAATTATTTTTCATATCAAGAATAAATCATTTAAATGAATATTTCAGTTATGTGGTACTTCATACAATTTTTCTCATTCAGCTAATTCAGAATCAAGTGATGGCTCAGACAGTAAATTTGGTAAGTAGTTAAAATAGATTATTTTTAAAGCTTAAATATACATATTACAGGTAGAGTTTTTTAATTAAATAGCTGAGGAGTAGTGACCTATGAGCCATTTGAATGTTTTGCCGTTATGATACATGTATAATACTTTCAGCACTAGTACCCAATATTTGTGCAAAATTTAACCAAATGGCATTTTCCACTTTTTTCAAAATAACCATTTCATTTAAAACTTTTTATTTAATCTAAATTCATGTTTGACCTTCATTAAGGTGCTGTGAACATGTGATTATGAATGCTTTTTTTTTTTTTTTTTTTGCAACATTTGCACTGTTTATAAATAAATCTATATCCAGACAGACGTGTCAGCTCTAAACTGAATCCCACAATGACAATTTAATATATTTACCTGTGATTTGATTTCTTCTGACCCCCCTGGGTAAACTTACAATGGGTGGGGTAGACAAAGGGGTGGGGTCTACAAACAAAGGGGCGGGGTCTGCAGACCAAGGGGCAGAGTCTGAAGACAAAAGACTATTCTTATTTGTGGACCTCAGACTCTGTAGCGCTTGGCCTGCCATACTTTTTATGGGTGTAAACAATCTTTCTGGATATGCACCTATGCATTAAGTATATTTGTTCTTATTTGTTATTATATGCACAGTGTATATTTTCCAAACCAGTAAGAGTATCCTTTTTAAGCCACAGACTGGTCTATTCTGCCATTTTTCTAGGAATGGTGAAGGAATCTGAGTTTTGATTTGAAAAGGCAATAGAGAGGGGATGGGGGGGGGGGGGGGGAGACAGACCCTCAAAGATGTCCACTTGTGAAATGCAAAGCACCTCATAATATAAGCCCTCACCAGTCGAACCTGTTTAAATTTCAACTAGTAATGAAAAGCATGCTCATGCATGCCACAGTTTGCTAGGCACATGCATCTGTGTATTGGTTTTTGTAAAGAAGAAGCTGACACCCACATTTATGTTGTCATCCTGAGTTATTGGAAGCATAGTCTACTTTTGTGCTGGAAGTAGAGGGCGTGTCAGAGATGAAAAGGTTTCCTCCTTTATGTTTTCAAACAGGGGTACAAAAAAAATCTGGATTTTGTGTGAAATGTTCAAAACTTGAAAATAAGGGCATCTGCCCCTCGCCCTGAGAGTTTGTTTCTCGTGCACCCAGAAACCCAGGATGACACTTATAAATGTTTAATGAAGATTATAGGCCAAGTGTATTGTGTTTTTGCATCCACAAGATTGCTGCATGCCTATTCTGAATGTTTTATTTTGACAGATAAAGACGCTAAAGAGGAATTATTACCCCCTAAGCCAGGTTTGTAAATGCCTTCCCTTAAGTGTTCTGTTTCAGTTTGGACACGTATTTGCATGGTTATTAATTTTGAAAACTTGGTTTACTGCATCTTTACATTGTTCCCTCTCTCTCTCTCGTTGTTAGTAGGTCATTAAAAGGAACCATAACAGCTGGGTAAATGACAAAAAAGATGATGTTGTCTCGACATACATATATATTGTTTTCCTTGAAACTTTCTGTCAAAAGGCAAGAATGAAAATAAAACATCCAAAAAACAAGAAATTAGTAGTGGATTTTTAAAAATTGGTATCATTTTGGTAATGTCTCAATCTTTTCAATGAGCAAATATTATCAAACTTTCAGATACATAATTTTATAATCACAAAATTATATTTCTATATAGAATTTGTGGTATTAGAATTATGCACTTGTTTTTACTAATTCCTTGCTTATTCAACATTTAATTTAGTTAGGTTTGAAAAATTATTTGCTGCTGAATGTTTCCTTTGGGTGATATCATGATATGCTTGAATTCAGATCAGTATTTGAAAGATAAAAAATTGACAAAGAATGATATATTTGGCTTCCTTCGATGGGAGTTACAGTAATGTTAATTAAAATGCTTCATGTGTTACCGTATGTAAATTGTAAGACTTCTCATTTGAGATATTTCACATCATTTGTGGCAAGTCCACCTACATTGCTCTTTTTTTTTTTTTTTTTTTTGGGGGGAGGGGGGAGGGGGGCTTATAGTAAGAGCATTATTTTAGGAAAGATGTTTTTATTTCATTTATTGTGATTGATAGCCACACTTCAAAAAGAAAAGTTCAATTGTCGTAATTCTATTTTGGGTGCATGGTTTTTCTTCCAGTAGTGGGTTTTCAGGATGTCCTAGTAGTACATGTATTTGACATTTATGCTTCTTATATTTTGTCCCAGTGCTTTTATTTATTTTTTTCTTATCATTGCCATTTGCCTCGTGTTTAATGTGTAGGGGATGGAATGACTCATTCTCCGTCACTGTAACAAGTATAAATATCTATAGTGCTACTGGCATGTGCTTCATTAAACCAGACATCTTTAAATTATTACCAAAGTTTATGATGATTTGACAAAATGCATAAAATAAATTTCCATAATCAGTGTGATAAGGTGAATATTTATAGATATTTATAGATAATATTTTAGTCTTACATCAGAGATTCCCCATGCATTTTTATATGATTATTCTTTTCCACCCTCTTTTTATTGCAGGACTGACCAATGATGCCTGTCGTGTAGAAGAAGATGGCACTCCTCATTCAGTAAAACCAACTTCCCATATAATTAATGTTTACAGCCCAAATGTGACTATCACCTCTGATAAAGTTGACCAGTTTACTGTGCAAAAAGTAGAGGACAGTCGTGTGCCATGCGACTCAGAAAGAAATGTACAAACATCAGTTGAGGACAATTGCTGTGTCGATTTTACCTCAGGTGACCTTGACCTATCTGAAAAGGTTGAATGTGAGGACACAAGTGCTCTTTCAGCTATGACATCTTTACCGTCATTTTCCTTCGAAAAAGGTGAATTGAGTCATATTGAGACCCCACGGAAATCCTTAATGTATACTGGAGATGGAGAGGGTGATGGCAATTTCAGGTCTGATTCCACTGATGACTGGTCTTCCCCAACTGATAACAGGACAAGCACAAGAGACAAACCACACAAAAAAGAAGTCCCATACAACTTACAATCGCAGTTGTCAGACGATAGCACAAAATCCTCAGAAAACGGAAGCAACAATAACAACAACAAAAAAGGTGGGATTAATATCAAGAAGGCGTCCAAAGTGAGAGCGAACCAAAAGACTGTGGTGTCAGGGAACGCGAGCCCAGAAGACCATGCGTTTGCCTCTGGTTACGACTTTGGAGGCATTAACATAGAAGAAGCAGACGATGTGGAGGCAAACCAGGAGCTCCATCTGGTGGGAGATCAGAGCCCAACTGAGGGACATCCACCAGGGGGCAGTAGTGTCAGGAAGCCTCCTGTTGGTGCAAGTTTATCTACAGTAGGTGAGTGAATGATTGTGATTTCAAATCTTGTTTGAATTGTTTTAAAAAATGGCCTCATATTTATATTCTTCCATTACCTTCTTCAGCCAGCCAAGGTTTTTATAAGTCACTCATTCTTTTTCTAACTTTTTCCTTCAGTTGTGCAATGTCCCATTCACCATATGCTTTTGAACATTGAATTATGAATTGATGTGTGTTATGGTCTTGTTTCTCAGACACCAGTACAGCTGCAGAGGGCCAGTCTGACTCCACTGTCCCCAAGTGTCCTCCTCCTACTGTTGGACCGTACTGTGGAGTAGCAATTCCCACAAGCCAAGTAAAAATTGGTAAGTAAGTGCAGAAACAAAGTTGCTGTTAAACTGTTTGACCAGTAGTAGTCTCAGTTTTCTGTGTTTTTTCTTGAAGTGTATTGTGCCTGGAACTATTGTTACAGTAGTAAAATAAAGGAAATGGCTTAATCACTAAGCAATATCCAGAATTGTAAGTTGACATGCAACAGTAAGGATTTTGTATGGATGAGAAATTTAGCTAAAACTCAGAGAAGAGAAATAGTATTTAAAAAATGTGATATAGTACCATCATAGATTTACTGTATTTTCAATGGGCATTTCTGTATTCCCTTGTTTTGATTTTTTTATCATCGTGTTTATGATTTTAAACGAATGGTTTGTCTTCCTATCTAGGCTCAAGCACAAGTCTAGCTATAGTAAAACTGCCAAGTCATTGTAATGATGGCCGCCAAGAAATTTTCATCTGGTACCACCTGGCTTCAGCAACAGCTCTTTTTGGATCTCAGACCTACACCATCACCAGTGCCAGCCCAAAGGATTCTGGGAAATATCACTGGACAGTTTTGCTAAGTGATGGAAGTTTATTTCATGGACTGGTTGAAGTGACAGTCACAGGTGACAGCCTTGACCTTTGACCCAATAAAAAACCCAGCCTTTGACCCTGGAACTTTCTAAGCTCCACCCACTGACCTTGACCTTTTTAGATCCCACCCACTGACCTTGATCTCACCTATATAACCTTGCTAAACTAAATCCAGCAAACTGAGCCTCTTTCAACTATCTCAGGTTTTCTAGATTTGCTCTGTTTACCTTTTCAGCATGTTACTTAAAAAATATTGTTTTGGTAAAAAAATTATGATGTTATTCTAAATCCAGTAACCATACACTGGAAACTTTATTTATTTAATTTTATATTTACTTGTTTGTTTGTTTAACATGCTTCAGGAGACCAGCATTCTGAGGACAACTTAATGCCGTCAAAGACAGCTGATGTCTCCATCCAGCCACTCACTGCCAGTGGAGGACAGAATAGGCTGATAGAAGGTACTGGAAACAGCAGTTCATTATCATGTAGAGCCTGAAGTGGTCTAATGCTGGACAAAGGCCTTGGCAAAAATTAGTAACATGGTTTCTGCTACTTGTAGAGTATTGTATGTATATCTGAAGCATTCACTTCAAACCTTTCAAATTCTTTATATACTTAAGAAGGTCTGTGTTTTGTGACAAGTTTTGATATTTCCCCTAAAATTTCACACATTTCTTAATTGTCAGGACATTGGCCAATATTGCAGCCTAGTTGAAGCATTCAATGCCAAAATAAACAAAAGTATAAAGTTGAAAACCATATTGTTTATTTTAGGCTCTTCTGGCAGCCTCCCCCAGCCTGGGCTGACCTTTGACTTCCTGCGTCTTGTCACAAACATGAATCCCCTCCTGGTTCCAGTCAACGGAATCAGGAACAGGACCCATGGTCAGAATTGTGGTCAGCCAGGGGGCAGTACTAGTCAAGGCACAGCTAGTATACACCAAAAAAGTGGTAACTGGGACCTTAGTTTGCATGAAGGTGATCAGACTAAAGGACGCACAGATGGGAAGGACAAGTCAAGCTCTTATAGTTTGGACGCAGGGACACAAACTGAAGGTTTGGTGCCCAAGTGGGTCCACAGTGATAACAGTACTGGGTCAGAGTCTGCTGTAGGTGATCACTGCTTTCTACAGCTGGGAGACCCTTATCTCTCCTCTTTGTCGGACTTTGGCCAATGGTCATTTGCTGACCACTCCAGTGTAGACAGTGGATATGTACAGCTGGCTGCTGGACAGGGCGGATGCAGCACCATGGAGACAAATTTCAGTAGCATGTGTCCACCATCCTTGGTGACGTTATCCGACAGTTCACAAAGCTCTGTTGTGAGCAGCGACTCTGTGTACAATAGTGGAAGTGAAAACAGCAGTAGTTATGATAGCAGTCACTATGGAAACAGTCACCTTAGCAATCGTAGCCGTGACAGTGGAACTCAGACTGATTTATACAGTAATAGCCTGCAGCAGGATCAGACATTCAGAAAAGAGTTGATTAACTGTAGTGAGCACATGGGCAATCACAGTAATAACATTGATAGCAATGGGATAAGTTATATTGGAAATGGGGAAGGATTGGCTATGGGTGCAAATGCTATAGAACTTGCAGATTTTCCCAAAGCAGAGGGTAGGATATGCTATTTTATGACACAGTATGATAAGATGTCAGTGTAAATGTATAGATATTGTGCACTTAAGTCTTTACTTAGTCATTTTGAACAACTTGGTGATGCATTTAAATTATTATTTAATTTTTCAGATCTTTATTGTTATTTGTCTGTATCTCAAAAAGTGAAAATTATAGATACAGTATAATTTTTTAGCTGGGAAATCTAACACAAAGTTGAGCTGGAAAAAAGGAGTCTATGCCTAACAGTGGCCTGTCCCTCCTTATGATAGGGAATACCTTGCGACACGGCTGTTTCATGGCATTATCAAAATTGATTCAGTGAAAAGAATTTAACAGTGGTTTTAAAATACAAGTAGTTATCACAGAGCTGACAAGGAAGTTAAAGAATTATAGTTTGTCACTGTTCATTTTCCTTTTCTAAATTGTGTATTTTCTTTTCTCACTGTCAGATTCCAACAGTTGCACCATGCTCCTCTCAGAGCTGATGGAATGCAGGGAATTCGTGGATGATTTCTGTATACTGATGGACCCAGACAAGAATTGGGAAGAAATGGCAGCCATTTTGTTCAGCTTGCCTCCACATGTACTGAAGTATATAGAGTGAGTGTCGATATTTGTAGGCAGGGGAGTTTGGAAAAAACCTATTTTGGTTGGAAAAGGGTTTTTTTTTTTTTTTTTTTTTCTTTTTTTTTGTATCAAAGTTTGTTCTGGGTTCAAGTTGGGCCTATTAAAACTTAAGAGAACAAGTTGACTTTTTTCAGTTAAGACCCCCCCCCCTCTGAAATAATTGGCTTCAGATCTATCAACTGGCTGCATCTAAGTCATATAACAGATGGATGCTTCTGATTCCATGGGGTTGGGCCTTGAACATTTAAAGATGTGACCTTTTCACATATGGTTTTTCCATTACAGTGTTCCTTCTCTTCATGTGATACTTTTATTTCTGCACTCCCTTATTAACTAATTTACGGCCCTAGTTCTGGCTAACATGAAAAAAAATCATAAACTGAGGAAAAAAATGATTTGTTTCATTTTCTGAGTCCATTTTTTTGTCCCACATTTGACTTGACTACAAGTCTAGGACTTTCTTTGCAGTTTTAAGACGCGTTACTTTGGTTACTGCACCGAGGTGGCATTGGACAAAGCCATGGCTGAGAACACGGGGTTCAAGGTCAGTCAGCTGGTACTCTGGCTAGTCATACGGGGTCACGGTCAAGCCGTAGAAGTAATCCTTCGCCACCACCGTGACTGCCACGTGTGCTCCAAGATGGCTGCTGTTCGTAACCAGGAGGTCTATGTGTAACAGAGAGGACTCTGATGACAGCTGTGGTTTTATTTCAAGATGGCTCTTCTGTGTGTTGAACATATATTTAAACGCCAGTGGTGACATCTGGTGTCAGAGTGAGGTGCAGAGAGACAATCCAAACAGGGGTCATTATTAGAGGACAAAGCAGTTTTACCGTGAATTTAAATCATGAATGATTTACCGACTTTATGGTGTTGTGATTATAAATGTATGATTGTGATTTGTTTTAATGTAAGAACTACATGTACAATGTACCTCTATGCATCTTGTTCTTTATAATTACAGAGGGATCCTGGGAAATCTTACTTAACACAGTGATAACAATCAAGATGGACAAGATACTTATTTTCTTACATGTATCTCTTTTTTTTGTTAGTAATGGACACATCTTATGATGTAAGACACATTTGATATGTTATAGCATTTTTTCTGCTAGATAGTCTGCATCATGGGCCATTGTTACATGTAGGATGCATCTGATTTACAGTACACATTTGATGTCAAACAAGTTAAAAGACCACATTTTTGAAAGTAGCTCAAGCAAATTGACAGGATTTTAAACAGATGTTTAAGAGAATTTCCATTATCCGTAGATACTAGGTACTAGTTTATTTTGATTTGGATTGGTAGTTTTTTCTTGATAAATAATACAGTTGGGCTGCAAAGTTAAAGATACTGCTGGTTTTTCTTAAAGATGTTTTGTAAAGAACACCATTGTAGCTTTGTGTGTGATATGTTACTGCTTTTAGTTAAGCATTCATATGGATACATTTGGCATTACAGTTGTTATTTGATATGAAATTATAGGAGAATGGTGGACTGGGAACCATTAGTTGTTAGATAATACCTTTTTGTACATACCACATTTTTATATGTATTTAATTCTGCTGGCAGAAGATGAAAGTGAAGAAAAGATTGATCTCTGCATCATAGCAGTTACCATGTGGGTTGGGGGGAGGAGGTTATATCTTCACAAAGATATGCCTATTTTGATATACTCAGTGATAATAAACTCGGGACCGTAGCCAGAGGGTGGGGGGGGGGGGGGGGGTGAACGGGAAAAGGTCCAGTTTGGGTAATATTTAATTTAGGAACATGTGTGCACAAAGGTTTCGTGCTTAAAGGTCCACTTTAGGACTCGTAGACGATAATTGCTGTATGCTATCATGAGCCTTAATAGATTTGGGAGCACGAATGCCCAAATTAATGACTAGGTCCACGAATTACGTACCCCAAGGTAAAATTTGTGGACACGAACTCGGTGTCAGAGCGGACCGTGTGTCGTAACAGTGTGCTTTTAATTCTACGTGACTTAAGTTCATAAACTCCTATTCCATTTATAAGGCCAGACTTTTCAAAAAAAAAAAAAACTTTACAATGGCTGTTTAGGGCCTAAATCTACTTAAGGCATTGAAGTGATTTATGAAGTATTCCAGCGAAAAGAGGTCAACTTCAGATTGAGAATTGTCGAGACAGCAGTGTGATTGAAATCAGCCCTTAGCAATGTATGAACACATATGCTTCAATGAGGTACCATGCATAGTTTGCACATGTATATGTGCATAAATGAGAATAATTGACGTTGGATACATGTAATAAATCCACTGTTGAATAATTTGTGGAAGGTGTGGAAATAGAAGAACCATTAGAGGATATGAATCCACCCTGGCTGAACGTTTGAATATTAATGCTAGTATTAAGTAATAAGAATCATGAAAATGTAAAATAAATCACGGAACGTATCATGAGGATGCTTGGTGAAGTTTTACGACGACTGAATTAAAAAAAATAGTGATCTTGGAAATGCATTTCGAAAGCGAGTTTTGAGTAATAGGATACGGTGAAATTGATGAAAGGTATCGAAAGAAAGATAAAAATTCCACTGCCTTGCTGACAACACTGGTTAGGATCTAGGTTGAATGAATGATTGGATATGCAATTTATAAGCTTTTAATTTTATAATTTTGAATATTCTGCTTTCATTTCCATAATTACTAGTAGCTGCGCAAGACTGAAAAATGCATCAATGTGTTAAGGTCATTAAAATTGTTCCATTTCTGTCGCCCAATACGCAATTGTCAATTCTTTACTTGTGATGCTGTATTATGTATGTTGGAGAAACGATGCAAGTTTTAAAATTGCTTAAATGTCATTGAGAACATGAAATGTTCATATCGTGTGAAACGTTTTTGTGTAGGACTTTTCTACGGTGTATGAATAAAACTTCTCCAGGCAATGTCTAGGTTGTTTGTATTTTATGAAGTATTCTTGCTGGTGAGTCGGGAAGTAGGAAGTTGCAGGCTCAGAGTTTGTATTGACCGACGTGAATGACAATATAAAAGAATGAAAAATGAAAAATTATTATACTGGAGCCTTATTATACTGAAACGGATATCACTTTTCAACCTTGTCACAAGGCCTTCAGTCAGGTGAACTGATTTAGAGTTGTGAAATAAATCGTGAAGACGAGTTTGTCTTATTAGGGAAATGATCGATATCATAAGGGAGACGCGTTTACAGCTAACCATCAAAACAGCGGTTATTGCAATTATTCTGGAATCTCAGAAGAATATCACGAAAAGCCAAACTTTTTAGAAAAAAAAAACATGGACATGGACCCTTTGGTAAGTACAGGAAAATCGTCGTTTACCCCAGGAGAATTTGTTTTTTTACCAAAAAGAACACTTGCTATCCCTTTAAAACCAGCAGTAAAGATGCAGTTACAGTTAGCCTATTTAGTGAACTTTACATTGTACGTATAATACTTGTATACATATACTTACCTAGCTAGTCAACTTCTCCATATGGACCTTAAATTCTACTTTTGTAAATGCTTCCATGTTCTCATCATGCTCTCATCTATGCTGTCATCAGATTTCCCCGAGCTTTCTTAGAAATAGAATCTTTCACGCCACTGTTATAACTTGAAACGGTCTTTCTTTTTAAAAAAAAAGATTGTATATCGGTCCATGTCATTCCACCTCCGTTTACTGTCTTGCTCTTGCACTCGTCCCGAGGTGACCTCGCGTCCACATAGTCTATTTTCTCCACTGTTCTCACATTTTCGTCATGTTTTAAAGTGGACAGTCCACACATTGACCCATGTATTGTGCAAATAACGATCTCCGAAGGGAAAATGAAAATGAAAGTACGGGGAAAAATTTTCCATTCGATCATTAAGCGCCCAGAACTGATCTGGGGGATTTCCCTTGGACTATTTCCCCGATGACTTCCGAAGTGAGTTGTTTTTACAGGTACCTCTGACGAGGAATTCACGTGGTTTAACAATGGGGTTGACTTGTACAATCGTTTTAGTTTAAACTGAATTGTTACAAGGAGATCTATGATTGTTCTTGCAGTCTTACCGACTCCCCCTCCCCCCTCCCCCCCGCCCACCCTACCTAGACTCAGCTTGAATTTATCTAGCAACTTATTAAATATCCACGGCTTTGACTTCTCTTATTGTTTGTCCCAATACCTTAATATAATTTACGCCTGTCGGATATTTTGGATTTTAAGACTCTCCCTCAAATGTATACTGTACGTCAGTGAGCTCAAGCCGAAAGGAAAATAGTCAATAACAGTGCTTTTTATTTCGTTAAAATGTCATCCATTTAATAATGGATGCACGTCACGATTTGACATAGGCATAACACGACGAGACAAACATAAACCCTTCTGCATGGTGGAACTCAAGCTCTGTATATCATGATAAAAGGTGTGTAATGTTTTTTTTTTTTTTTTTTTTTTTTTTTTAAGTTTTAAGCGGAGAGCGCTAGCAACGGGGGTTGTCAATTACAGAAGTCAATGCTGCCTTATCTTAATTATAAAATAGAATTTAGTGTGAATATATTTATTACTGTGAAAATTTCTACTACGTGCAGGCAGCACGATTGAATGTAAATTCTGTTTTGCGACTTTGGAAATACCCATTGTGCTACTCCACAAATCGAGCCGAATAGCTGCACCCATAGTCTTTTCTGTATTCTCTTTTTTTATTGTATCTATAGGCAAGGTGATGGCAACAGGAGCAGATTTCAGCATGCGGCATATAAACTACATGTACTGTGGTCTGCAAGACGTAAAATATATCTTGATCACGCATTATTGTGGTTATGTTTGTCAGGCTCTCTCTCCTGCAAGAGAAGACAGCATGACAGGATAGGTGACATTGAATGCAAACGAATCTTATTAAATATACAGGCCCGTTGACTGGGGGATTCGGGGGGTTCGAAAGAACCGCCTTTTTGTCGGGAAAAGGCCCATTCTGGGTAAAATTTGACCCAAGTACACAAAGGTTCCATTGTAAAAGGTCAATTTTTTTCAGAAAAGACCCCCCCCCCTTTTGAAATTGCTCGCTACGGACCTTGCTACGTATGTGCAAACCATAAAAGATTCGAAACTACAGCTTCTCCCGTTGCGATTTCATCATTTTAACCCTCTCTCTTGTTTTAAAACAAAACGCTCAGCTCATTTCAGTCAGCTCAGTGCGCTGTAACCCCAACGTAAGGTTAACAGTGGTCGTCCTCTTTTGTCAATACCTCATAGTTTTCAGTTTATTAACCTTCTGAAAATAAGATAACCTCCACCATGCTTCTGGTCATTGCCACGTCTGTTCTTCCATGTCTTCTACTGCTGTGTGGTGGTGTGGCGTCCTACCCGTCAGGGGCGTACATACCGTCCGGCGCGTGCGACTCCATGCTACCCAGCCCAAACGCGGACTCAGGCCACGGAGCAGCGCAGCAGACCGGGTCCAACCCCTTTTCTTTGGTCCTAGGAGCGTCCAAGTACACCCCCGGCCAGCCGTATAACGGTGAGTAGTTACCTTCCACAGGGACCACAGAGAAATCTGTACACTTGATAGTCACGGGTATCTGACTGTTTACATTAGCTGTGCACATTTTTATTCTATGCCCAGCAATGATTTTGACACTTGAAGAGCGTCAATACCCTTTGGAGCTCTGGTAGAAAATAGTAGGCTAAGTACTAGAACTCTCAGTGAAATGCATTTTCAACAACCTCTTTGTATTTCAAACGAATTCAAATAACCTCTTCTCCTATAAACCCAAATTCTCAGCCTCGTCTGAAAAAGACGAGACTTGTCAGTTTGCAATAGTGAAACGATTCTATTACGGCTCTGTAAGCCGTCATATTTGGGACGATGCAGTGCGATTTCTATGAGCAGTGTGGTGTTATGGGAAACCCCATCGTGCCTTCACTATTTAAATCTTTCGGGCTTAAAGGGGTAGAGTAGTATCGAAAATTCAGGAAGTGAAACTAGTTGTGACCCGAGCATTAAAGATGAATGAAAAACTTATACAGAGCAGCCAGGATCTCTTTCGTAATTTTTTTTGTCATATTTTCAGTGATTTTTCGGTAGGTAGGCCTATATACTTTAAATATCGAAGTGTTGGAGGGAAATTCCAGTATTTTCTAGGTAGTTGTTTTGTTTCTCGCATTTTTACAGGACAGTAGATTTTTGATCTTCGTACGCGTTCTATGTTTGTTTGGAATCGTTGGTAGGTTACAAAATGACGTAAGATCAAAATGTTGGTCCTCTTCATTTCAGATTAAATTCCAAAATAAGGTAACTGTTGTCTAGCATTTCACCTATATCATGCTTCTTAGAAATCAGACGCAATATTATATATAAGCAGAGTGATTTATTTTATGCAAAATCGATCACATTTTTGTCTGAAAGTGACCTTTTCACACGGAAATTATCCCTGTAGGATATTTCTAAGCAAAAAGGAGCAGAACGGAAAAGATAAAATTGTATGACATCCCTAATTTTTAGAAGTTGATGAATTCATCTCTGAGAAAAAAATTCCACATAACAATAACAACATCATAAATATTGGTATTATAATAATTAGCTAGCTTTACCCGTTTTTGTTTACCTACGTGGGAAGAAACAACGTGTAACTTGCTTACAAACGCATTTTAATGTAAATATTATGTTTTCATTTAACTGTTCATTTCACTTATTTCAATGTCGCATACCGAGTGTGTCTGCGTCTCCACTGGAAGGAAAAAGAAAGTTATAAGCATTGGCACTTTCTAGAATAAACACAATTAAAAAAGCATCAAACGGCGGGGATCATCAGGACTCCATGACATGACACATTTTTATGCAAATAATTCAACCACAAAATTGTTGACTCACCTTGTGCTTTTAAACAGGTTCTTATGCCCGGACATGAACATGTAGTTCTAGATTAAAATTTATTATTGTCATTATCACAATATATATTTCTTGTTTAGCTCATTTAGTGCATTAACAGAAGGGTCTTTCCACAAAAACTTAATTTTTATGCAGTGGCCCAGACACAACTTTCATGTCCAGTAGCAATAGGCCTACTGTGTTGACCGGCAACCCCCTCCCTGCACCTATGCTATCGAAATTACGTGCCTAAGACCTACACCAGTCTTAGACGATCCTTGTCTGAACACAGCGCTTAGTATGCGCACCTTTTTTTTTTTTTTTTTGCTTCGTAATGATGACGGTGTAGATTGGAAGCTGCACAGCTTTTTAATTCAAATCAAAGCGTAATTTGCTTGTTGAAAAGATAAATGCGTGAATTCCACGGCACAGTTAATTGGTCCCGTTTCGTCTGCACACTGAAGTGCCACGATTTTTTAAATAAAGAAGCAATGAATAAAGATAATAGCGACCACAGGTCAATTTCTTACCTTTCCGTTTCCAACTTTCAGTTTCTCTAATTGGACCTAGTCACTATGAGGGGTTCATGATACAAGCCCGGTCTAACACCACAGGGAGCAGAGTTGGGACGTGGCAGACATCTACTCTGACGGTTCTGAATGAAAACTGCAGCGGTGCAGAAGGCAAAGCGCTGGTTCACAAGGCGACACTAGAGGGTACAGGGAACATGACTTTCACGTGGACAGCGCCGCCTGCAGGCACCGGATACGTTAAATTTTAGTAAGCACACGTAGGGATTATAAATCTCATTTTTTGCAAAAAAAAAATATATATATATAATAATAATAATAAATAAATAAATAATAATTATTATTATAATGATCGAAATTACCCTTGATTGCGTTGACGGCACGTCCTGTAAATCGGCAATGCCGTGCTCATCCGTCTAATTATTTAAAGAGAAAAACACATTTCTCGAAGAGTTTGTTTTTAAATCTCAGCTAGGTGCATCATTTTTTAATATAAATGGCATTTCTGTCAACTCATATTAGACAAAGGAAAATATAAAGAACAGTTTTGAGTGTTTGATGCGGATGATAGGATTAAAAACAGACAGACAGACATCATAACATCCTTTGATTATTTTCAGTGCAACAGTGGTGCAAGAGAAGGAGGTGTTCTGGGCGAAGTTCCCAGGGCCGATGTTGGTGGGAGAGGTAGGCCTATGTAGACGATTCTCTTCTAAGAGAGGGATTGAGAGGAGGGAGAGAGACAATGTGGAAGAGAGAGAGAGAGAGAGAGAGATAGAGAGAGAGAGAAAGAGATGGGGCGGGGAGAAATAAAGAGATAGAGATACGGTTGGAAAAGAGAGAGAGAGAGAGGGGGCGAAAGAGAGAGAGATGGGGGTGGAGGGAGAGATAGAGAGAGACGTGGGGGTTAAGTGTATGCATAAGCCGAATTCTTATCCTTGCCGTGTTTACTATATTTTAAATCTTCTCTAGTTATGTATTTTCATCTTTTAGTTTTCTAACCAACTAATCAACATTTTTATTTTTCTAGGATCCATGTCCGTAACTTGCCACAGTAGCTCAGGGGACCGCTGGCGTCAAGCGATCACAGGAGCATATACATATGAATTATTTTTCCATTAATTCAATAGCTTTAAAAAATAAATAATAATAATAATAATAATAATAATAATAATAATAATAATAATAATAAAAAATACCAAACTATTTGCCCACATTAATATCCTAGCCATTTAACTATTGCTCTGCGACTCAAGCCCGCCCCCCCCCCCCCTCACCGCTGTCACAGAAGGGAATAAAGATACTAAATGCCACATCCCCCCGGATTTAAAAAAACTTTGAATGACTTTGAATGGTAGAAAAGATAAGTCGCTTGAAGACGTAGCCCAAGACTAACCCTGTTTTAATTAAAACATGCCCCCCAAACAAGCGTTTATGATAAAAATGGTGTTAAAATTTGGGATTATTCTACATTTTACACGTACATATCTCTATCATTAGTTATTTGATCACTTATCAAAGAAAGTGTGTGAAGAGAAATCATGTGAGATATAGCATTTTGGTTTGCTTAGGCCTTTGTGTTCAAGTACAGTAATTTCAACTAAAAGTCCTGGAGACTGGGATCGAATCTACCATTAAACAAACACACGCCACATGTATGTTGTACAATGTAGCAATAAGAACAATAATAATGATAATACACGAAACAAGTATTTTATTTGCGTTTTCAATTGCTGGTTTTGATAAAAATGTGGGTTTCTTATGATCTGTTTAAACACTGGCGTGCTTTCGTGGCTAGGAGTCCTACTCATTGGACACTGTTGACAGTCACTTTGTATGTGTTTTCCGCATCATTTGAAACCTCTGAGGTAAGCCTGCAGCTGGTTTCAATATAATTTGATTTTTGTTTTATCTGATTAAATGCCTTTGTCATCGTTTGCCAATATAATCGCCCATGTGCAAATCTATGTATCGAAGCATTGTGCAATTGCAACTAATTATTTTCTTAAAACAAAGCAAGTTCAAGTCATATTACAGTAAATAGTCTCACAACTTATGATACTTTTAAACAAAAAAAGAAAAACATCAAATCTTCCTTTAAGATAATTTACGCCACAGTAAACGGGACACTTTCGCTCTAAAGAATTTCTATGGTGTTTTTTATTTGGTCGACAGAAATGTACTTTTAATGACGACTGCGCATTAACATTAACATTACGTAAAAACATAAACGCTCTTGCGTGACGGAAGTTCACCCTAACTAACGACTGCGCCAAAGGATTCAGTATAATCCTATGTGGAAGAAGAGGGTGCAATGAGGGGAGGGGGGGTCAGTGATGGAGAATTGGGTGTGGTGGAATAAAAGTCATTTATTACAGGCGTCAGGTGTCCTTTTCAACTTCTGTGAAATGACTTTGATCAAAGCACTAAATGCTTTTGAAGAAATAGCCATAATCTAAACGTGCGCCGCGCACTTTAGTTGGCAAACCCTTTGGAGTAGACGAACAATTTCCGAATGAGATCAATGAAAAGAGAAAGCTTTTGATGCCCCGTTTGAGAGCAGCAAAAATGGGTTGGAAAGAAGGCTGTTTTGGTTGTGGATAAATTATTCATTGACGATCGTGAGTTTATCCCCCCGACATGCATCAGAGCACGGCACGTGGAACAAGTACTACTCAGCAGGATGTGATTCATGCCACGGGTCAACAACGCGCTCGCAGCCTGTCAGACCGTACCGAGAGAGGAAGACGAGGGAGACCTCGCTAGACGAATTTGCAGTACACCCGTCACATGGAACATTGATAGCGCTAACAACTTGAAATGGCAGAAATTATCAGCGTAAACTGTCAAGGTATGGGGAGTTTTGAGAAGAGAAAAGACGTCTTTCAATATTTACGAAATTTGAAATGTAATATCCTCTGTTTACAGGATACACATTTTATTATGAAAAAAAAGCTCAGATAAGGAATGAATGGGGTTACGAAGCCTATTTCAGTTCTTATATTTCAAACGCCCGAGGCGTAGCAATTCTATTACAAAATAACATAAATTTTAAATTGCTACAGGAATTCAAGGACGAATCCGGGAATATACTTATTCTTACATTTGATCTTGATGATAAAATAGTAAAAGTTGCAAATATCTATGGTCCTAACACTGATAACCCCGCATTCTTTGATCGATGAAATAGACAGTGAATTCCAAATAATCTGTGGAGATTTTAACCTGCTTCTGAATCCAGATACTGATTACTATAATTATTCACGGATAAATAACCCAAAGGCAAGATTAAGTGTTTTAAATATGATAAAAGAAAACGGCTGTGTAGACCCACATGGAGAACTATATGGCAATGTGTCTAATTTCACTTGGCGAAAAAGAAATCCAGTTAAACAACCCAGGCTGGATTTTTTTCTCACCTCAGATAATTTAGTTCCAAATTTGGTCTCAGTTAGCACCCTACTTAGTGATAGATCAGATCACTCACCAATTAAACTTCAAGTAAAATTTGACAGTTTAAGCAAGGAAGAGGACTTTGGAAATTTATTAATTCCCTTCTATGACATGACCTATGTCGAAAAAATTAATGAAGCCATACGAGATTTTAAAAATGAATATTGCATTCCTATATATAATCTTGAAAATATTGACAACATTCCTGACCAGGAATTGCAGTTTATGGTGAATTATCAGATGTTTCTAGAACTTTTGCTTTTACGTTTAAGAGGAACGACTATTTCGTATGCATGTTTTAAAAGAAAAAATTACAAGAGGTAGAAAAAGGGCTTATGAAAGAAATAGAACAATTAACAGAAGATTATGAAAATTCTGATGCCCGTCTTCAACTAGAATTTGAAAGGAAAAAACAACAGTTAGTTGAGATGAGAAGTGCAAGGTTAAAAGGTAGCATTATTAGATCGCGCGAGAAATGGTTAACTGATGGAGAAAAACCCAAAAAATATTTTTTCAGACTTGAAAAAAGAAGATTTACAGAAAAAATTATTCCCCGACTTCAGGTTGGTGAAAATGAATATATTACTAAACAGAATGAAATCTTAAAAGAAACAAAAAAGTTTTACGAAAAATTGTACTCAGAAAATACACAGTATGCTGATATTGACTGGCAAACAAATTAAAAAGATTTTAATGTACCAAAACTGACTACAGATGAGAGGGAAAGCCTAGAAGGCCCAATAACTAACGTTGAAGCCAAAATATTCCTCACTAAAATGAAAAATGATTTAAAGTCCAGGTTCGGACGGATTTACTGTGCAATTCTTAAAGTTTTTTTTTTTTTTTTTTTTTGGACGAAAGTAGGGACCTCTGTCATACGATCTTTAAATTATGGTCTTACACATGGGCAGCTCTCTGTCACCCAAAGGGAGGGAATCATAACATGCATCCTGAAGGAGGATAGACCAAAACAATTTCTAAAAAAATTGGCGCCCTATTACACTATTGAATACCGTTTACAAGATTGCCTCAGGTGTCGTACCAAGTAGAATAAAAACGATATTGGATAAATTGATAAGTAAAGAACAGACTGGTTTCTTAAATATAAAAGGGAGATACATAGGGGAAAATACTCGTTTAATCTACGATCTCATGCAATATACTGAGGAAAACCATATACCTGGAATATTACTTCTAATAGATTTTGAGAAAGCATTCGATAGTATATTTTGGAACTTTCTAAATCAAGTTCTTATCTTTTTTAATTTCGGTCTAGACATAATAAATTACATTAAAACTTTTTATAAAAATATTACTTCAAGAGTAAATCAAGGAGGTCATTTATCCGAAATGTTTTAACCACAGCGTGGCCTGAAACAAGGTGATCCGATATCACCATATTTATTTTTGATATGTTCTGAAATTCTTTCAGTAAGCAGAAAGAATAACCCTCAAATTAAAGGAATACAAATTGGGGAAAATGAATACAAGATATTGCAATATGCAGATGACACGTCCATAATCTTAGATGCTTCTGAACAGTCCCTTAACGCCTCCCTACAGGATCTAAGATGGTTTGAAAAAATTTCGGGTTTAAAAATGAATTATGACAAAACTCAGGTTATTTGGATAGGGAGTAAAAAAAAATTCAAAAGAGAAACTGTGCAATAATTGGACACTAATATGGGGTGCAACGTCTTTTAAATTATTAGGTATTAAATTCTATGTTGAACTAGATACTATATGTGAAAAGAATTATCGGGAAAAAATTGAAAATACTGAAAGATTACTAATTATGGGAAAGACGAATTTTGACCCCCTAGGCAGAATTACAGTAATTAAAAGTCTCATGATATCGAAATTTAACCATCTTTTTATTTCACTGCCTAACTCATCTAACCAAATAATTAAGGAGCTAAAAAAGTTAATCTTTGGATTTCTTTGGAAAGGTAAGCCGGATAAAGTAAAAAGGGAAATATTATGTAAAAAAAAAAAAAAAAAAAAAAAAAAAAAGATGGAAAACTAAATATGATAAATGTAGAAGCTTCAATAATGGCATTAAAGGAGGTAGAAACTATATACCATATACTTTGGGATTGGGATATTGTACAAAATTTCTTACGCCAAGTAGAAGCATGGTTAATTTCCTGTAATATATATTTAAATTTCAGTAATATACCGTTTATTCTAATTGACATTAATGAACGCAATGTATCCAATATAATCATGACTATACACATTAAATTTTTCATATACAAAACAAAATGTCAGAAAGACGCACTGTCACTCAAAAAAACTTCAACTTTATTTAGAAAATATATACAAAATCTATAAGAAAAAATACACTGTATCTCAAGATGTAGAAAAATTCAATGTTATATGGCAGAAATGCACAGTACACTTTTTTCATTCGTTTAATACGGAGTAAGGTAACATCTATACCGGTATCTGGTCTATAATTCAATCATGCTATTAGTCTCTAGTTCAATGTTTAATCATTTACTAAGACTTTGTAAGTACTGAAAAAAATATTGCCACCCTAAGATTTCTGTTCAACCTATAAGAAATACGGTGTGAACATTTCGGAAATAAGTCACAATAATTGTACTAGAAAAACATAACCTGCCACATTCTACAAAAGCACTAATATTTTAGAAGTCACCAGGGGCAGACACGTTTTTCCCCATCATAGTTTTTTTTTAAGATAGTGCTTTCAGTTAAGTATAATATGAACTTAATCAAACAGCAGACATATATCTCAAATGCAGGTAAAAAATTACAATTTCGTAAAGGACATGACAACGGCTGCTTTCTCAAATTGTCGTTGTTTTCATGACCATTGCTATGCCTTATATACAAATCAAAATAAAAGGAAATTTGATATAATTGTCTTATAACAGGGTATTTCAAGAAGTCATTTAGCCACACAAAGGGTACTAGTTATTTCAATAAGAACAATAAAATAAGTACATCGAGGACGGGAAATACCGAATTCATTCGCGACGCAATCGAAGTGGGACGCACAGCCTCTCTAACAAATGTGGGTGGGTCCCTCTGTTCCAATGACTCGAACGTTACAGCGTCTATGTCACCAGACTCTGCGTAGAGACTTTTGAATAATACTCCATTTAGTCTGAGAACAAACGCAGGACCAATTCCTTCGCCGTAGAACTCGTCTCCTCCAACGGGGTACAGCTTCCAGCGACCAAATGGACCGTAGAACATGCGGAGAAAGTTCTCCTCGTCCTTGTGAATGATTTCGATTTCGTCATACAGCGGCTCCTTAAATTTTCCTGTGTAACTCCTAAGAAGTCTATCCGCAGTCCCTGGCGTTCCTTTGGTAGGTTTTGTCGAGTTTGGAGGGTCCGCAAAAGGCTCAGGGAAGGAGCAAACTGAGGAGCTATTCAACCACGGACGTTCTCCAAGGAAAAGGTCCAAAATAAGCATCCCCAGCGCCTGCTTCTTTAGCCATGAACTAGGCATCGTGTTGAAGGTGTAATATATGCCAAGCCCTTTGGATGGAATGAGAACCAAATTTGAAGAGAATCCCCATGATAATCCAGTGTGAGTAACCATGGGATAACCTGAAATATTGATTAAAAGTTGGTTTTCTGAGAACGGTTGGCGCTTTCTTTCTCTCTCTCTCTCTCTCTTTTTTTTTTTTTTAAACTAAAACTCACAATTTGCTCGTGGAGGCGATTGCTTTCTTTTAAAATCAAAACATCTTTTGTGATTGACAACCATGCATACAATTATTACCTCGGTAACTGCCAATCCTCCACCCGAATCCATAGTGGGAAACATTGAACGTGACTGGGATGATAGGAGTGGAAAGATATTTGTCCAGTGAAGACGGGCAAGCAATATTCGGTCTGTACGTCTCCTCTAACGCATTCACCGACACAACCTGCGACTGATCATGAGCTTTGCCCGAGTTGAGGTGAAACAGCAGCCACTTTGCCATATCCACGGAGTTGCTCAAAATGGAACCAGAGGGAGAATTGCGGGCCCAGGATCTAATAATGAACGGATTAACATTATCGCAATAAGAACTTTCAACCAGATTAAATAAGATGTTGTCGAATTGTCAATTTGAAAAGGTGATGACAAAAAGTAGATCTGAATAAAAAGAAAAACAAGATCAAACTATTTGACGTTGAAACGGAAATTCCGAACACAAGCTATCGAAAACTATCAATAATAATAATAATAATGATAATAATAATAATAATGATAATAATAATAATTATTATTATTATTATTATCTGATATCAAACTCACTTTAAAAACTCTAAAGAGCCTATCCTCAATCCTCCGGGCCGTTCATCATCGTAATAGTGGGGAGATGCAATTGACAGTCCGTCTAACTTGGCGGTGGATATAAAAGTGGTGGTATCCATTCCCAGTGGAGAGAGAATGGTAGCTCTCACCGCCTCTTCCCAGCTCAGGCCAGTAAGTTGCTCCGTGATGAGACCGGCTAGCCCGTACATTTGATTGTTGTAAAAGTACTCCGCACGCAGCGGGGCTGAACTGTTGAAATACTTAAGCTTCCTGAAAAAAAAAAAGCGGCCGCACTGTTAGTTCGCTATGGTCAGCTGCTATGACATAGGAAATAATGGGCCTATTGTCTGACAGTCACGACTGAAGGAGGAGAAAGCGGGACAAAATGTAGGCCTACTTTTCGCTTCAGTTGCCCCCTTAACCTACCAACAATCATGGTAGAAAATTGGGAAAGAGAACCCCCAATCCAACTGTAGATATACAGGATTACTAAAAACGTAAGCAGCTAGTGATACCATGATACACTAGTGTAAAGATCTCTGTCCTTTATTGTTACAAATTGAAAATCACAGTCATAGAACTCTATCGTTTCAATATCAAACATCTTCTTTACGTCATGGCATCAACGATAGGATAATTTTAGCAGAAACTATTACGGAGAATACGTTGCCGTTGATTAATTAATTTGTTTATTTATTCATTTATTTATTTATTTACGGTGCAATTGACTAGTACCTGACATTGCATGGTTCGCCATTACACGAAGGCAAAGATCGTTCAAAGAATTGGACTTCCCTAAGTAGCAATCTGATAGCTTCTATTATGTCTGTTATTTGCAACATTAATAAATAGCATTTAGTGACATTTCAGCTTAGGGACAGAGAAAGACAAAACATCCCAAAAGTCTAAACTTTTACGCACATGTTTTGGATTTGACAGATAAATCTTCAGTGTTAAATAACTAAATTTCATTGCATTTACACTAGTACATAGTGTCATATAACATATAGCCTTCCAAAAAAGGGACTGTGCTGCACTCATTACCAACAAGTGTACTGGCAGTTGAGTAGGTAGAGCCAATTGGGCTCTGCCAAAAATGTTTTGTATTTTTCTTACAAGTAGTCGTACTATATAACGATTTAACATAATTCATATTTATTTATATTTGCATTCCTATTGTACATTTTCATCTACCCATGTAGATGCATACGATACAATGAATAAAGTATATAAAGTATATAACAGCTGACGTTATAATTAATAGATTGTGATTTTGGGGAGAAGATCGCTAAAAAGTTTCTCAAGGTTTCTGCGCACCCACGAACACCATTTAAACGCCAATGTAACGACACCATTGAGTACTTCAGAACCTTAGCAGCAATTTTATTTAAAAGCCTGACTTCGCAATATATCGTTATAAAGGCAAATTAATCCCTTTTTCATTGAAACATTGTAACAGGGGCCCATAATTCCTTGACATAAACTTTGAAACCGGTTTCGGGGCAACCTCAATTTGACGGCAAGGGGTTAAAGCCCATAATCCTATTGTCACCTATGCCATTTTCGTGATAAGATCTTGTTTAGGGATGTAGTTATGTCCCATGCCTATTGTTATCTCACCTCAAAATAGAAAGCTGTTTAAATGACGATAAACGCTCATGGGTGCAAATGCTTATATTATATTATATTATATTATATTATATTATATTATATTATATTATATTATATTATATATGCTTAGCAACGGGAAATATATATGCCTATATTTTATATTTTCGCGGGGACTTTTTTAATTGTTTTCAATCAGAAAAATGGTAGTTATCAGGCATTATTGAACAATTATATGCAGAGTAACCTCATTTTCTGTGTTTTGACGATCATTATACAGTCCCCAAGACTTACTCCCCAATGGTCTCCAGTGAGAAGTTGTTTTGGAGCCGTATTCTGTTGTAGTCGTTGAGACCCGTCCTGTGGCTTAGAATATCTCTGGCAGTCACTCGGGCCGTGAGTTCCTCTCGTATAAACGTGAGATTTTTCAGTTCATCGAAAGATGTCAGTGGAGCATCTAAATCATACCTAAAATTTGAAACAAAAGGAATTTAGTTGCTTGTGTATACAGGTTATGTACTAGTCCTAGATGATTCATTGTCACGTCTGAAAAATAGGCTTACAACAGTCACACAAATCCATAGTGATCTGGAATTCTGCTTTTTTACAGCCAACGTTTAAATGTTCTATAGATAACATAGGCCTATTTACAGCCAGAATGGCGTGTGATGAATATTGAAGGGGGGGGGGGGGTATAAAGAGCCCCTCCCTTTTTTGCTGGGAAAAGGTCCACTCATGAAGGTTTCACGGTAAAAGGTCCACTTTTTCAGAAAAAGAACCCCCTTTTGAAATTTCTGGCTATGGGCCTATATTGATATGAGTGCAGACATGTAACTCTTGTTGGAGGCATGCAGGAGATTAATGGCAGTTAGTGGACTACACGCTAACCGACACGAGACTTTTACAGAGAGCATGATGCCAATAACCTTGCGCGCGTTATACGTCACAGGTCTTGCGTAACTACCCACGTGCTACGATTTTTCCCTTGGGGGGGGGGGGGGGGGGGGGGGGGGCAGCAAGCGGACATTTTGTACAGGAGCAATGCAAAGACGGGTGAAAACGATACGTTGTTTTTAACCAAAGACGATGTCCCCGGGGCGAAACTGCCAACACCAAAAGTAAAGGAGCATAAGCTACTCTTACAACCGGTCGTGCGTGCTTCTACGAGCGGTTTGCGTGCAAAAAATTGGCCAAGTAGTAAGATACACGCACGTGGAGCGTACTATTTTTGGTGGACGCAAACACGACGCAAAGCACGCAGCCCGAAAACTGGCCGGCCAGTTTTTCGCTACGACCTGTCTGCGACAAATAGAACGCCTGGATCACGCTCGTAGCACGCAAGACAAAAGTACTGAGTAAGTGCGCTAGGCGTGCGTGTAACGCAGGAAAAGCATGCAGAAATTACGGGGTATTTTACCACGAAGACGTACTTACCACGCAAGAGACTCGTAAGTTTAACTTGCTTTCAATGTACGTGTTCACAAAAAGGGGGGTGAGCGCACTTCTTCCGTGCGTTTATCTTACTTCCAAAGTGCGTGGCGAGGACTACTACCATACCTGTGAAGTGCGTCACACTAACACGACGCACGTGCCCAGCACGATAAAAGTGCAGGCGATCCCGAGCAACCACTGCCAGCATTGCGTCACGATCTTCGGCCTCCTCTAGCATTAGCAGCTGTAGAAGTCGATGGCGCATCCTTCTTGGAAGTGCCTTTTTGGAAGCCAAAACAGTGAATGATGAAGAGACTCGGTGCTCCCTTTTATATTATTTTGATTATCCGTGCGTTCCACTTCCGTGCTTATTACGTTTCTCTTACGTTTCTCTTACTTCGTAAGTACGGTTTCTGAAAACGTACGCTTCACTTGCAATACACGTATGATTATCTCACTCACTGTGTGCGACACGAGTACAGATCGTACGTGCTCCTTACTTCTTCCTACTTCCAAAAAAAGGCGTACAGACCACTTGCGGGCCCCACGTTTAGAGCACGACACACCTACTCATAAAGTACTTACTACTTCGTCCGCTGCGATTTAATTTTCATCCTGCGACAACGCTACGTCTGACGAGAACTCCGAGGACGCACGATCTCTAAGCACGCACGACGGGTTGTAAGAGAGGCTATACCAACGTTGTTTTGAAACGATGTGGTTAGCCTGTCAGTGGCAAGTTGGGGAGAAAAGAGCAGCACTGATAGCAAGGTACTGTGTACACGTGAACCGGCAAAGTTAATGATAATTTCATGTTGCAAAAGCATAATTAAATCAGTTAGTTATTATCCAAACGATATTATTTGAATAGCAGATACATAGATCAAACTAACAACAATAAAATATTTTGATGACATTGAAAATCAAAGCCTGCGGTGCACGATAGGTTGAGGAGGACATTGCCACAGCAAGTAATGCATGGATTTTGTTACATAACACCATATGCTTGTGTCGTCGTTAACTCTGTTGTATTATTACTGATCAAATTAATACCTGATATTATTTCTCAGGCTTCCAAGTACAAATCAACTTATTTTTGTGACTATTGACCTCCATGTCCCATCATGTGTGCAGGTTGTTTATCATTATTATCATTATTATTATTTGTTCAAGCACATTTTGATAAAGTGGCTATGCTTTAACATGAAAAATTCAAAACTTATGCTGAAGTTTAAAAGATTAAATCATCAGTAGTATTTACAATTAAAGCTATTTGATTATGTAGATTTGATTTTCAGTTATCTTGATTATGATATGAGGTTTCTGCCTTTTTCTCTTGCCCTCATTCAATATATAACAAGCAAATTGATAGTGCTTTATTACAATTTTTGCTTTATACTTTCAGATGTAAAAACTGTGTAGCAGTTGGTAAAGCTGTAGAGATTGATGTGAGCATAGATCAGGGGAAATGGTATTAGAGAAACTAGGAGGACAAGACATAGATAATGTACTAGTAGATCCATCATCACAGCAAGGGTACATGTAGATGGTGTGATCTTGTCCCTGAAGCTGTGCCACAAGTTTTCAACTGGTTGAGTCCTTACTAAGACAAGCTGCTGCGGTGTGAATCGCAATATGTACATTCAGGTTATACGTGGCAGATTTATGACAAAAGAGACCTTCACAATATACTTCAAAGGAGTTTTTCTGGCGTCTGTGCCTCATCAAAAGTACACAGTTACAGTGACTAGAACATTGTCTGCAAATAGTGAGGCAGTGAAGGCTGCAAGGTGCCATTGTTTTTCAGTATTAAGAATGACAGTATCTGTTTTTTTATTTATTTTTTTTATTATTCATTTTTAATGGGAGGGAGACTCACTTTGTTCTTTCTATGCCCATTCAGTTACAGTAAGGGTTGGTGGCAATATATGGTAAATCTGTCATGCCTGTATGTAGAATTTCTCTTGCTCAAATTTCTACATTTATTGAGTGCATTATGAAGTTTCCTGACTGATTAATGAGGTTACTTGTAGAAATATCTTGCCTACACACATTTTGTGATATTTTTACTACTTTATACATATAATTATTAACATTTCATCAGTGGTGTGTGAAAGGTACTTGGTATTTGCATTTTAGAACTGTAGATCTGTGTACCAGCAGGGTTATATTGCAGTAATATCTGTTTATGTTTCTAAAAATAAGCTTCATGTTTGATAATTAATTGGTTTGAAATAAATAAATAAATAACCCAAACAAAATCAATTCATTTTATATTTCACATAATCTGTTTTTATTATTTCTTCTAAGCATTTAATCATAACATCTCCCATCATTATAGTGTTATTGTGTAATAACATTGAAAGGTTCCAAAATTTTATTAACAGGTTGATGCTAACGTATTACAAATAAATATAAGCATCAAAGCATATTTCCTTCCTCAAATATATCACACGTACCACTGGCATAATACCGGTAGAGATACAGGTAAAGATGACAGCCTTGATAACTGGGTTCACAGCTCTGTTAGTGCAGCACGGTTAATTAGTGTCAGATTGTTATCCGATAAAGTTTGCTACTAGTACCTGGGAACAAAAGGTCTGGCACTTGCCAATCAAGTTGATAAAATCACAAACCCTGTAGAAAATAGAGCATACCTGCCCAACATTGATTTGTTCAGATTCTTGACTAAGGGGTGCGTTACTGGTGACAAGGGCCAAGACTTGAACTTAGGGGGTTTGGTATGTCACTGGACATTCCTCTCGATTTCTGCCCAAATCTAATAAAGCCTGAGTTGATTGCCGTAAATATCAAATTTGTGAACAGAATGAGGAATAATGACAGTAATGATAAAATGCTTGAAAGTACCTGTCACCTTCGCCACAGTAACTATATGGGCTGTGCCCCCCCCCCCCCCCCCCACACACAACCACAGGCGACACCTTGCGGAGCAAGCGCGCGTAATCCAGGGTGCAACTGAAAATAACCTTGTCGCGCGACCCGTGTATGGATTTGATGACCTTCGGTGTGGGTTTTTCTACTTTCTGGCCATCTTTTACTTCTGTGAAAATCACTATGGAAACTAAGTTTTGAAGGGGTGCATGTTCTTAATTTGGATAAATAGTATAAAATATGGAAATCTTCATCAGTATTTTGAATTTTTTAACCCTTAGTCATGTTAAATATCTAACGTACCTTAACCTATTAATAATATAGCTTTTAAAACAGAAGTTAATTCGTTGACGAAAATAAATTCACTGGAATTCAGAACAATTATAAATTAAAGTGAAAGTCATTTTAGCAGGTTCACAACAGTGGATACCGATGCTGCTCAGTCCCTCGAGATCTCCCTCTCCCCCCTGCCCCCTCCCTCACCACCTTCTCTCTCTCTCTCTCTCTCTCTCTCTCTCTCTCACACACACACACACACACTGACTTACCCTTTATCTTCCATTACCTTTACCAAAGTTGTGGCAGCAAACGCTTTTGTTAGGGAAGCGATATTAAACAGCGTGTTATTGGACACGGGTTGATTGCTTTCTCTGTCCATCACTCCATAACTTTTTGCTATGACACTTTGCCCGCCTTGTACGACGGCGAGTGTTAGTGCAGGGGCGTTGAAACAAGCCATAGATGCGTTGATCAGATCGTCGATCCTCTCCTCCATTCTGGTCGCTAAGCCATAGCATATGCACGATAAAACAAGACTGAGTAAGATGATGATATGCATAGCGGTTGTATGTTCTTTTGGATCTGCCCTGATGAGTGTGGACCAGACGTGCAGACTGAGTAAGATAAAGCGTCAATAAGGGTTACCGGAGGAGATCAGCATTGGTCTGAATTGTGCCGGAAGTGACGTGTAGTGGTGTAAGACGTAAAGCTGAGATGTTATTTTTAGCTGGAGGTGAATGGGAATGAAGACGTGGGCTTGGAGAAAAAAGTAGTTATTCTAACAACAAGGTAAGATAACATTTTATCTTTATGCATTTGGGACAGAGAATACTTGTAGAAACAATAGGCACATGATATGAAAACGTGTCACGGAACTTGAAAGTGTAAAATTGTGCTAAATTTGCAGTCAATTTGTTTTGAAATACATGCTGCATCGACCGCCAGCGCGACAAAGAACGTAAAGGGAAAAGAATTCCCGGAAGGCTATAAATCTTTGTCATGTGGAATTTTGGAATTTATATAATCTGATATGTCCATATCTAAGTATGGGGGTATGGTATGGGCTGCAATTATAACGATGTTTTATGGTCTCTGAAGGACCATGTGAAAACCAGGAAGTAGTTCGTAAGTGACAACTGAGTCGTACAGATCCACAACTGCAAATATGAGGAAATTGATTGCCAGTCTCTATTGCTAGTGATTTTTAGCTCAGTTAACAGGTTGTCAGAATGTCACCTTTGTCTTGGCATTTGTCACTGATTAGTGCCTACCCCGATGTAAAAGGTGTAAAAGTGTGATCATATGTGTGGAATTTCATGTCAGATGAACATATAAAGATCTAAAAATTCGTCACAATATCAAAAAAGATAACTGTACTTCTTTGCACAGCAGTCGTAGATCGGTACGAATCAGTTGTTAGTTACGAACTACTTCCTGGTTTTCACAAGGTCCTTCAAGAACTCTAATATATCATTATAATTGCAACACATACCATAAAACACCCAAAAATACTTAGATATGGACATATCAGATTATATAAATGTCAAAATTCTACATGACAGACAACGATTTATAGCCTCCCTGGAATTCCTTTCCCTTTACGCTCTTTGTCTCGCTGGCGGTCGATGCAGCATTATTTCAAAACAAGTTGTCTGCAAATTAAGCACTATTTTGCACCTTCAAGTTCCCTGTAACGATTTCATACCATGTGCCTATTTTTTCTACAAGTATTCTCTGCCCAAAATGAGTAAAGAAGAAATGTTATCTTACCATGTTGTCAGAAAAACTGCTTTTTTCTCCAAGCCCACGTCTTCTCTCCCGTTCACCTCCAGCTAAAAATGACCACTCAGCTTCGCGTCTTACAACACTTGACGTCACATTTCCGGCACAATTCTGACCAATGCTGATCTCCTCCGGTACCCCTTATATAAGGTTGTAAAGGTCGTGCTTCGGTCAGGCGGCACAGCCTGAAAGTTGTTTACCAAACAGCCCTTAGCAAAATGATAAATTGCGGCAATAATGCTGCAAAGTAAAATATCGCAGCAACGACTTTGCAAGGTTTTGAAAGAAAAATTTTACTCCTGCTAATTTGCAGCCATATTGCAGCCATATTGCTGATATTTTGATAAGGGAGAGATCGCGAACGAGCTGGGGTGCCTTCTCCTATTTTCTTTCGGTGTTTGCATTTTTTATCTGTAGATGGCCATGTAGTTACATATTTCAGGCAGTTAATGATAACAATTTAAGTAGGTTTAATGTTAATACCCCCAATGCCTACAACCTATGCTATAAATAGAGGTCCTGTTAAGTTGAAAAATACGGAAAATTTAGTACGCATGCCTTTCATCATATAAATGAATATTTTTACAGTATATTTTAGTTGCATGTTGGGACACATTGTTATCTGCTAAATATGCATGAATATCTTCCATCATTGTTCCACAGTACATAAAAACAGAATTAATTATAGTTTAATTACCATATCCGACATGTAGGCCTACAATAGCCTATTGTTTACCTTTCAGCCTTTTTGTGTTATGTTGACAACCACCTGTAATCTCAAACACGATTCTTTACTTCAGAATACTCATAACTGTTCCATGATAATATTAAAAACAATAATCTGATGGTCATTTCAATTTCAATAAACAACTCCTGTTTGGGCCTGACATTATTTAAGTCATCCTATCCGGGATTTTCCGGTAAAAAACTAATTTCTTCAAAATTCTTTTCTCCTACTCACAAACCATTTCTCAAACCGCCCCTTCATAAAATTCGTTGTTTTATATCAATGCTAAGTGCACAATTTAATTAATTCTAAATGATTGTCCATTCACCATGAAAGTTATCGACATTTGGGTACATGTAGGCCCTACTTTATTTGAAGTGTTTTATCATTTTTAAGGACTGAATTAATTTAGGTCACATAGGGCAGGTAAGGAGCTTTGCAGGAGAGTGCACCTTTGGGAGATTTTTCATTTGAAGCGAAGCACATGGCACACGATTTTGATGACTGACTCACCTCCCTCAAATAGTGCAGACCTTTAAAACTATAAATCCCCTCAAATAAAGTAGGACCATACCTGACGTCGTTAGTTCCTTCGGAAATATACAAGAAGGCATGGCGTTTTTAATGACTAGCTTTTGTTATTAAGTCTCTACTTAAAAGAATAAAATAACTCTCCTTTATAATCCTATCTAGAAATCATGAAAACTCTTCACCTGCGACCCTGTCCCTACTGCAATGTATGGATATTGGACCATGTATCTTAATTCATGGGCCCAAACATCAATTCAATTAGAAATCGTTTAATAGGTTTCTATATTTGCCAAAGAATACAAGTTTCTCGTCAAGTTAGTCGTGAAAGAAATGTGATAAGAATCCCAAAGAAAATATACACACAATCTATATTTTCCATCAAAGACACTTTTAACTACTTATAACTTTAACTGGCGTCCACAGTTTTGTCCATTACAATCCAAAACGAGGTCCATGGTTGGAGGGTTTTTAACTCTCGTTACTCAGATCACACAGTAAATTTGTACAAAGACCAAGCAATAATAATATATATTTTTCTAAAAAAATCATTTTATAATAATAATCATAATAGATGGTTCTGAACAGTCCCTTAACGCCTCCCTACAGGATCTAAGATGGTATGAAAAAATTTCGGATTTAAGAATAAATTATGACAAAACTCAGGTTATTTGGATAGGGAGTAAAAAAATTCAAATGAGAAACTGTGCAATAATTGGACACTTATATGGGATGCAACGTCTTTTAAATTATTAGGTTTTAAATTCCATGTTGAACTAGATACTATATGTGAAAAGAATTATCGGTAAAAAATTGAAAGTACTGAACAATTACTTAAACTATGGGAAAGACGAATTTTGACCCCCTAGGCAGAATTACAGTAATTAAAAGTCTCATGATATCGAAATTTAACCTTTTTTTCATTTCACTGCCTAACTCATCTAACCAAATAATTAAGGAGCTAAAAAAGTTAACCTTTGGATTTCTTTGGAAAGGTAAGCCGGATAAAGTAAAAAGGGAAATATTATGTAAAAAAAAAAAAAAAAAAAAAAAAAAAAAAAAAAAAAAAAAAAAAAAAAAAAGATGGAAAACTAAATATGATAAATGTAGAAGCTTCAATAATGGCATTAAAGGAGGTAGAAACTATATACCATATACTTTGGGATTGTGATATTGTACAAAATTTCTTACGCCAAATAGAAGCATGGTTAATTTCTTGTGATATATATTTAAATTTCAGCAATATACCGTTTATTCTAATTGACATTAATGAACGTAATGTATCCAATATAATTATGACTATACACATTAAATTTTTCACATACAAAACAAAATGTCAGAAAGACGCACTGTCACTCACAAAACTTCAACTTTATTTAGAAAATATTTACAAAATCTATAAGCAAAAGTACATACACTGTATCTCAAGATGTAGAAAAATTCAATGTTATATGGCAGAAATGGATAGGTATATATGGATTTGTGTAGTTGCATGTATACAAGTTATTGACTGTAATTTTTTTATATGTTAAAACCTTGTGGACTTTGCTATTGTAATGAGTATTGTGTGCTTGTAAAGTTTATTATGTACTTGCTTTTTTTTCTATTGCAAAAAATTTTTAAAATAATAATAATAATCTAAACTTGTATTTCTTTGGCCACGTCTTCAACTTGCTCTTGAACTGAGTACTTTCGACATAGGAAATACTCAGGAAAAAACGAAAACATGTTCCAAAAAAAATATGCAGAAATATTAACTTTACAAAACTGGAAACCTCGTTTTACATGTTTTAAAGCAGCGGTATTCAGAGTAACAAAAGAATTTTTATCCACACCATTACTTCTTTTTAAAGAAATATGCACGTTTAAGCACATTACACTTTTTTCATTCGTTACGGAGTAAGGTAACATCTATATCTGGTCTATAATTCAATCATGCTAGAAGTCTCTAGTTCAATGTTTAATCATTTACTAAGACTTTGTTACTGTACTGAAAAAAATATTGCCACCCTCTGATTTATGTTCAACCTATAAGAAATACGATGTGAACATTTCGGAAATAAGTCACAATAATTGTACTAGAAAAACATAACCTGCGACATTCTACGAAAGCACTAATGGTTTAGAAGTCACCAGGGGCAGACACGTTTTTCCCCATCATAGATTTTTTTAAGATAGTGCTTTCAGTTAAGAATGATATGGAACTAAATCAAACAGCAGACATATATCTCAAATACAGGTAAAAAATTGCAATTTCTTTAAGGACATGGCAACGGCTGCTTTCTCAAATTGTCGTTGTTTTCATGACCATTGCTATGCCTTATATACAAATCAAAATAAAAGGAAATTTGATATAATTGTCTTATAACAGGGTATTTCAAGAATTCACAAAGGGTACTAGTTATTTCAATAAGAACAATAAAATAAGTACATCGAGGACGGGAAATACCGAATTCATTCGCGACGCAATCGAAGTGGGACGCACCGCCTCTCTAACAAATATGGGTGGGTCCCTCCGTTCCAATGACTCGAACGTTACAGCGTCTATGTCACCAGACTCTGCGTAGAGACTTTTGAATAATACTCCATTTAGTCTGAGAACAAACGCAGGACCAATTCCTTCGCCGTAGAACTCGTCTCCTCCAACGGGGTACAGCTTCCAGCGACCAAATGGACCGTAGAACATGCGGAGAAAGTTCTCCTCGTCCTTGTGAATGACTTCGATTTCGTCATACAGCGGCTCCTTAAATTTTCCTGTGTAACTCCTAAGAGGTCTATCCGAAGTCCCTGGCGTTGCTTTGGTAGGTTTTGTCGAGTTTGGAGGGTCCGCAAAAGGTGCAGGGAAGGAGCAAACTGAGGAGCTATTCAACCACGGACGTTCTCCAAGGAAAAGGTCCAAAATAAGCATCCCCAGCGCCTGCTTCTTTAGCCGTGAACTAGGCATCGTGTTGAAGGTGTAATATATGCCAAGCCCTTTGGATGGAATGAGAACCAAATTTGAAGAGAATCCCCATGATAATCCAGTGTGAGTTACCATGGGATAACCTGAAATGTTGAGTAAAAGTTGGTTTTCTGAGAACGGTTGGCGCTTTCTCTCTCTCTCTCTCTCTTTATTTTTTTAAAACTAAAACTCACAATTTGCTCGTGTAGGCGATTGCTTTCTTTTAAAATCAAAACATCTTTTGTGATTGACAACCATGCATACAATTATTACCTCGGTAACTGCCAATCCTCCACCCGAATCCATAGTGGGAAATATTGAACGTGACTGGGATGATAGGAGTGGACAGATATTTGTCCAGTGAAGACGGGCACGCAATATTCGGTCTGTACGTCTCCTCTAACGCATTCACCGGCATAACCTGCGACTGATCATGAGCTTTGCCCGAGTTTAGGTGAAACAGCAGCCACTTTGCCATATCCACGGAGTTGCTCAAAATGGAACCAGAGGGAGAATTGCGGGCCCAGGATCTAATAATGAACGGATTAACATTATCGCAATAAGAACTTTCAACCAGATTAAATAAGATGTTGTCGAACGTGTGTACGACCACATCCCCATTAAATGAATTGTCAATTTGAAAAGGTGATAACAAAATGTTAAGAACTGAATAAAAAGAAAAACAAGATCAAACTATTTGATGTTGAAACGGAAATTCCGCACACACGCTATCAATAATAATAATAATAATAATTATTATTATTATTATTATTATTATTATTATCTGATACTAAACCCACTTTAAAAACTCCAAAGAGCCTATCCTTAATCCTCCGGGCCGTTCATCATCGTAATAGTGGGGAGATGCAATTGACAGTCCATCTAACTTGGCGGTGGATATGAAAGTGGTGGTCTCCATTCCCAGTGGAGAGAGAATGGTGGCTCTCACCGCCTCTTCCCAGCTCAGGCCAGTAAGTCGCTCCGTGATGAGACCGGCTAGCCCGTACATTTGATTGTTGTATAAGTACTTCGCACGCAGCGGGGCTGAACTTTTGAAATACTTAAGCTTCCTGAAAAAAAAAAAAAAAAAAAAACAGCCGTATTGTAATATCACTATGGTCAGCTTCATTATGGGACCATTCCCACAGATATTTGGATCGATCTATGTCCCTGGGGAGTCTCACAAAATTGACCTATCAACGATCATGTTAGAAAATTGGGAAAGAGAGCATCCGATCCAACTGTGGACAGGATTACTAAAACGTAAGCAGCTAGAGATACCATGATACACTAGTGTAAGGATCTCTGTCCTTTATTGTTACAAATTGAAAATCACAGTCACAGAACTCTATCGTTTCAACATCAAACATATTTACGTCATGGCATCAACGATAGGATAATTTTAGCAGAAGATTTCCCCAAGATGCTATCTGACAGCTTCTATTGTGTCTGCTATTTGCAACAAAAATAAATGGCATTTAGTGACATTTCAGCTTAGGAACAGGGAAAGACAAAACATCCCAAAAGTCTAAACTTTTACGCACATATTTTGGATAAAAGATAAATCTTCAGTGTTAAGTGACTTTGGCGGAGTTCACATGAAAAATCTATTTTCTAAAAATTTAAAAATCTATTTGCGGTACATTGTGATCACGGTCTGTGCCCTGAATACCCCGCGGCGTAATTACTGGCAGCGCCGAGAATTAATTACAGCTTTGGAAGTAACTGGCTCTCGCTGCCCGTAATTACGCCGTGGGGTATTCAGGGCACAGACTGTGATCACAAGAAACCGCAAATAGATTTTTAGATTTTTAGAAAATAGATTTTTCATGTGAACGCAGCCTTAATTTCATTGCATTTACACCAGTGTCGTATAACAGCTGACGTTATAATTAATATATTGTGATTTTGGGGAGAAGATCGCAAAAACTGGTTTCTCAAATCTCTTTTACCTGCGCACCTACGAACACCATTTAAACGCCAATGTAACGACACCATTGAGTACTTCAGAACCTTAGCAGCAATTTTATTTAAAAGCCTGACTTCACAATATATCGTTAAAAAGGCAACATAATCCCTTTCCATTGAACCATTGTGGGGTCCATAATTCCTTGACATAAACATTGAAAACGGTTTCGGAGCAACCTCAATTTGACGGCACAGGGTTAAAGCCCATAATCCTATTGTCACCTATGCCATTTTCGTGATAAGATCTGGTTTAGGGATGTAGTTACGTCCCATGCCTGTTGTCATCTCACCTCAAAACAGAAAGCTGTTTAAATGACGATAAACGCTCATGGGTGCAAATGCTTATATGCTTAGCAACTGGAAATATAAATGTCTATATTTTATAATTTCGCGGGGACTTTTTTAATTGCTTTCAATCAGAAAAATGGTAGATATAATTCATTACTGAACAATTATATGCAGAATAACCTCATTTTCTGTGTTTTGACGATCATTATACAGTCCCCAAGACTTACTCCCCAATGGTCTCCAGTGAGAAGTTGTTTTGGAGACGTATTCTGTTGTAGCCGTTGAGACCCGTCCTGTGGCTTAGAATATCTCTGACAGTCACTCGGGCCGTGAGATCCTCTCGTATAAACGTCAGATTTTTCAGTTCATCGAAAGATGTCAGCGGAGCATCTAAATCATACCTAAAATTTGAAACAAAAGGAATTTAGTTGCTTGAGTATACAGGTTACGTACTAGTTTTAAGATGATTCATTGTCACGTCTGAAATGTAGGCTTACAATAGTCACCAAAATCCATAGTGATCTGGAATTCTGCTTTTTTTACAGCCAACGTTCAAATGTTCTTTAGATAACATAGGCCTATTTACAGCCTGAATGTCGTGTGATGAATATTGAAGGGGGGGTATAAAGACCCTTTTTTTGCTGGGAAAAGGCCCACTCTGGGTAAAATTTTATCTACATGTAGGTACATGAAGGTTTCATGGTAAAAGGTCCACTTTTTCAGAAAAAGAACCCCCTTTTGAAATTGCTGGCTATGGGCCTATGTTGATATGAGTGCAGACATGTAACTCTTGTTGGAGGCGTGCAGGAGATTAATGGCAGTTAGTGGACTACACGCTAACAGACACGAGACTTTTAAAGAGAGCATGATGCTATTGTGTATGTATTTGATGACATTCGGTGTGGGTTTTCTACTTTCTGGCCATCTTTTACTTCTGTGGAAATCACTATGGAAACTTAGTTTTGAAGGGGTGCATGTTCTTAATTTGGATAAATAGTATAAAATATGGAAATCTTCATCAGTATTTTGGATTTTGTTAACCCTCAGTCATGTTAAATATCTAACGTACCTAATTAACTTTATTAATAATATAGCTTTTAAAACAGAAGTTAATTCGTTGATGAAAATAAATTCACTGGAATTCAGAACAATTATAAATTAAAGTGAAAGTCATTTTAGCAGGTTCACAACAGTGGATACCGAGATCTCCCTCTCCCCTCCCCCCCCCCGCCCCCTCCCTCACCACCCTCTCTCTCACACACACACACACACACACACACACACACACACAGACTTACCCTTTATCTTCCATTACCTTTACCAAAGTTGTGGCAGCAAACGCTTTTGTTAAGGAGGCGATATTAAACAGCGTGCTATTTGACACGGGTTGATTGCTTTCTCTGTCCATCACTCCATAACTTTTTGCTATGACACTTTGCCCGCCTTGTACGACGGCGAGTGTTAGTGCAGGGGCGTTGAAACAAGCCATCGTTGCGTTGATCAGATCGTCGATCCTCTCCTCCATTCTGGTCGCTAAGCCATAGCATATGCACGATAAAACAAGACTGAGTAAGATGATGATATGCATAGCACTTGTACATGTACGTTCTTTTGGATCTGCCCTGATGAGAGTGGACTAGACGCAGGGGCGGATACAGAGCTATTTTCTGACAGTCTTCCAAGTTATCTTTGTTGATCCATCCTCCATTTTGACCGTCTTCCGACAGATAAAAAATTAGATACCCGTCAAGGTAAACTTGAAAATCTGACCGTCTTCTGGAAGACCCAGAAGACGGCCTAAATCCGCCCCTGAGACGTGCAGACTGAGTAAGATAAAGCGTCGATGCAAAGGTCATGCTGCGGTCAGGCGGTGCAGCCTGAAAGTTGCTTACCAAACAAACCTTGGCAAAATGAAAGGTTTGCAGCAACGACTTTGCAAGAGTTGAAAAGTAAAAAAATAATTCTGCTAATTTGCTGCAAATTCACTGCAAATTTGCAGCAGACCTGATATTTTGCTTAGGGAAGAGATCGCGAACGAGCTGGGTTGACTTCTACTATGTTCATTTGCTTTTCGTGTTTGCATTCTCTATCCGTAGATAGCCATGTAGTTACATATTTCAAGCAGTTAATGATAACAATTTAAGTAGGTTTAATGATAATGCCTTCAATGCCTATGCTATAAATAGCTAGAAATCCTGTCAAGTTGAGAAATACAGATAATTCTGAATGCATTCCTCGCAATGAACTAGACCTTTAGCTGGCTGCCAATCTTCGACAACTGTAAGCCAATCAGGACAATCAGCGTGCTGTATCTTTTCTAAGTGCCTCAAGTCCTGTCATTAGACATAGCTGTTATTCTGTTATTGGGTATAATTTTTCAACTAGCAAAAAACACGCCTCGGATAAATCTCATTGGCTATGGTACCGCCGCTGCGCGAAAGAAATGGGCTCAAAAACCTAGTTGCCTGTTAAGGTAGTGGTTTTCACGAACGCGAGGTTTTTGGGAAAAATGCCATAGAAGGTTTTTCTCTGGATCTTGAAACTCGACCCGATCTTAGTAAAAATGATGAAAAGGGTCACTTTGAAGATTCTGCAAAAGACAGTATATTTCCTGAACATTTATCAAGCGCGCATGCTGATCTATTTCCCAAAAACGTATCGTGATCCGTATATGAATTTCATCATATAAATAAAGATTTTTATATTTTAGTTGCATTGTTGGAACACATTATAATCTGTTAATTATGCATGAATATCTTCCATCATTGTTCCACAGTAGGCCTACATAAAAACAGAATTAATTATAGTTTAATTACCATATCCGACATGTAGGCCTACAATAGCCTATTGTTTACCTTTCAGCCTTTTTGTGTTATATGTTGACAACCACCTGTAATCTCAAACACGGTTCTTTACTTTAGAATACTCATAACTGCAGAATATCCCTTTGTATTAGAATTTTATTGTCAGTGACAACTGTTTAATCTGCTGTATATGCTGAGCCAGGGGCGGATCCAGGATTATTTGAAGGGGGGGATCCGCGGATGCGAAGCCGACCCTTTTCCTCCCCCCCCCTCCCCCCTTGGCGTGGGGTTCGAAAATTTTTGGTATTTTAGAGGGTGAACAATGCCATTTGGTGCGGTGTAGAACTATGATTCAGCTAGTCAAAATTCTAATTTCAAGAGGGGACCAGAAATTGAAAGGGGGAGGGGTGGTCAGGACCCCCTTGACCCCCCCCCTTTAAATCCGCCGCTGTGAGCCCCGTATAGGACCCAGCAGAGATATCTTTAAATTAAGCCCTCTGTGGTAACAAATTAAAGAATGCCTCCTGTAACAGAGATACTAGTTAGTAGTTGAAAATGGTATTCCTTACGAACAATCTGACGCTTAAAATAAAAAGAAAGGTCCAGTTAAAATGTGTGTAGCTCATTTCCCCATAGATACATGGTCCCATGAAAATATTGAAAACAATAATCTGGTCAGTTCAATTTTAATAAAGACAATATAGGCCCAAACATCAATTCGTTTCTTTCATAGGTTTCAACATTTGCCAAAGAATACATGTTCTTCACCAAGTTAGTCGTGAAAGAAATAAGAAAAAATTCCAAAAAAATATATATACACAATCTGTATTTTTCATCAAAGACACTTTTGACTACTTATAATTTTAACTGGCGTCCACAGGTTGTCCCTTACAATCCAAAACGAGGTCCATGGTTGGAGGGGTTTGAACTCTCGTTACTCAGATCACACAGTAAATTTGTACAAAGACCAAACAAGCCTTCAGCTGAAATTCCAACAATGTATAGAAATAATATCAACTTTTCCACAAATTGGTTAGGCAAATTCACCCAACAAAATACACTCAATGGTCTAACGATAGCAAAAATAGCACGATAAATAAACGAGAATCTGCGAGGTTTAACGAGACCTCAGTGTTTTGGTCCGCATGGTGAACGTAAACAATCACCTGTCGACGGAGTCCACCATATTTTCAGCTAGACAACTGTTACATTACGGGGAATTACAACGCTAAAATGTCGTTAGTGAACGTGACTGATGGAACTGTGGCTTTACCCACAAACTATTCTGTAGACAAAAGCATAAAACACAGACGTGAGTAGAAAATAATTTGATTTTTTCAACTGTATACAGATTTTGTCCTGTTTGAACGTCTTTGACGTTGAGACACAGTGTGTTGGATGAGTTGACGTGAAGTTGAGTGGGAAGTAATATTTACCTTGGTTGGATTAATTAACTTGAAGTTGAATGGGAAGTAGTATTTACCTGAACCTTAAAGGTCCTGCTCTGGTATTTACCTATGTACTAGCACGAAAATCCATGCGTTAATTAGCACTCCTATTGACGATTCTGATATGTACGGTACTGGCTGGCAATGCACAGCCAGTACATATCAGAATCGTCAATAGGAGTGCTAACGCATGAATTTTCGTGCTACAGGACCTATGTACCTGCTAAAAAAAGCAGAGTAAAGCCTTTAAAAAATGGAACTTGGAAGGAAAGGGGTTAAATGAAGTACATGTACACATCTGCACGAAGATTGTCTTCGACTTGAAATTTGAATTAAAATGTGGCTGTCAGTGTCAACATTGTCAAACTGTATGTTTATAATGGTTCGAATTGCTATTGGAGAGAGGGTATTATTCTAATATGTCTTTTTACTGTGTCATCGTTTCTCTTAGTGCTCATCCCTCAAGATGGACATGGTCAAGTTGAAATCCTATGTCAATACATGTTAAAACACAAAACATTTTTCCTTCAAAATAATCTGCCTCATGTGTACTGTTTCAGTGCCAGCACTTCAAGCAACACCAGTATTAGACTATGACTTTCTTAGAAGACTTTGCAAGGATCCTGGATTACAAAACAGGTATGTAAACTATAATTTGGGGGGGGGGGGGGATCTTAAAGAACTAGGTTTTTTGTTTGTTATCTTTTTGCTTAATTTATTAATTCTTTTAGTTTTGCTTTTCTTGTCCAAGACTTAGTTTTTCAGTCTCTTTAACAAAAAGATGAGGTTAATTACAAAAAAAGTTGTAAATGCTTTGAAAATACAGTCTAACCATTTCTTACTAACAGACACAACCCAGAAACCACAGAAGAGGCACATGAGCATTTCATGAAGAATTACCATAAGATGTTTATTGATCCACATGCCCATCTCAAGTCAAAGCCTCCTGGAGAATTGAATACAGGGTAAGAAAAAACAATTGGGATACATTTAAAAAATCTGTGTTAATTGATGGCAGTGGTGTGGTTAAGACTAATAAAACCAGTTTTACTTTTTTTTTTTGGTGTGGAATGGGAAAAATATACGCATGTTACGACAAAAAGTAAATTTATTTTAATGATTTAGGTATGTCTTCATTCTCGTGATTGCGTTATTATTATTATTATTGTTATTATTATTATTCACTCGTTTTTATTTGATAAAATGTTTCTCAATATTGCTCTGTAAATGTATTGAATTTCAGAGAAAGGAAGAAAAAAGCCTCACATCCAAGCTTGATATCACATGCAACTGGTAAGGGCTTATTATTCTTAATGCTATGCAACAAACAACTTTACAATTTGCATGACAAACTGTTCTCATTCTAAAAGGCACATAGGCCAATTATTGATGCAAATTACTTGGTTAACTTCATCTTGCAAGCATTTTTAAGCACTGTATCCAACATAAAACTGTTACCACCTCTGAACATCATCAACTTTTGTGAGTGATCTCAAAAAAAAAAAAAAAAAAAAAAAAAAAAAAAATATATATATATATATATATATATATATATATATATATATATATACAATTGCAATTAATAAATAAATAAACAAAAGACATGCAATAACCCCGACTAATTAATTGCAATTGTGTACAAATGCTCCGGACTGTTGAGCACTCTGTTCCACGCTCACGCTTGTTATATATATATATATATATATATATATATATATATATATATATATATATATCTTTTGCATCCAAAAAAGCTCTCATGTTTTCAGATGACCAAAACTCTGTATAAAATAATGTTTTTATTCACAAAATATTATTGCTTCATTCTGATATGGAAATGTTGCCTCCTTTGCATTTATATTTTACACATTAAGCCTTCTAACTTTTTCATAATTTAAGCTTATCGAATACAGGACTCCCTTTATTAAGTTACCAATCAATACCCATTTTATTTGCTAAATATAGACCTAGTTCTTAACAAACTCACTCATATAGCACATAAACAAATTTCCATGGCAAATAATTTTTATGCTTAACTTTTCTAGGGGGTTACACAGGCAATGTGCCAGCAATGAAGGATTTTCCTCAAAAATCATATCCCATAGATACCATCACTCACAATGTTGGAGACTACCTTCCATTTCTACATAAAGAAAGGAAAATATCAGATCCAAAACATGTCAGAAAACAGGGTATCAAAACGCTAAGGAGACTGACCAGAAAGTAGTAAGTTGAACTCTCGGTACTAGCCTGGCCTTCCAGTGTTGTGTGTTATTTATTTATTTATTTATTTATTTATTTATTTATTAAAGGAACAATTTTCATGGAAAAAAATATTAGGAAATGGAAAAATGCTGTAGAATAGCCTTAAAATTGAATGTTAGTAGTTGATCTTTACTTTAGCTTCCATGCATATCAATATAACAGCATTACCTTTTTGGAACATGAGAGAAACATCAACTTAGAGCCGTGGGTAGTCTGCTAGTAAAAAAAACTACAACAAACCTCAATTTTGGACTGATGTTTAGTCTGCTAGTATAGAAGACTATTAAAAACTGCAATAAGCACGTGTTGTATAAAGGTTTGATGCAGTAAATTTGTAGAGATTTCTCCTTTTTTTTTTTTTTTTTTTGCAATGCCCCTATTACAGGAAGGTTGTGCATGTGTCAGAAAAACAGTGTAGATAAAGAACTGGACATTGACATATGTTTTTCTTAATCTGTGAAAAACACATCAGTAAATAGACATTTTCTTTTTTATAATTGATACTAAACTGTCATATTGATGTTTGTCTTACATTTGAGAGAATGTGATACATTGTGGAGTGATGCAATGTTACAAAAGTAACTTTTTCTTTGTATTTCTTTAATATCTGTATCTTTAATTGCATGTGTTCACATATAAATAATGATATCAGCCAGTGCTATTTTTCTTTATCTTTTCAATATTTCAGCCCCTTTGAGAGGACAACAGATGAAAATAAAGTCATATTTGATATACTGAAGAAGATGCCTGTTATAACAAGACAAGTGCCCTCAGAACGTGTGCTCAAGGAATTAGCTGTTGTAGTTACCATAGATATCTGGAAAGAGCCAGAATTCACAGGTGGGCATAGGAGGCCTCTTGGGAGAAAGACAACTCTTCAAACTCAAAGTGAATTATAGACAAACATAAATAATGATGAAATTTGGCTTTGGAAATAGGGAAAAGTACACAATCTGTGATTTTAGATCTGGCCACATGCCAAATGCCAATATAAACTTGGGACCAGGCCAACAAAATTTTATGAATAAGTTATTGGTCACTGTTTCTGATTTGGGACACCAGATTCTTAGACAGCAGACCTTCATGGACCCTAGAGGCCAATAGCTTTTTAAGTGTTTGGCACAGACTGAATATGTAAAATATTTTTCAATTCTTTGCATACCGGGTAATTTATGGTTGATTTAGCTAACATTTTAATTTTTTATTTGTATCAAAATATCCCTCAAATTATTGCAAAAAGGATTCCACACCAATGTGCGTCCAGAGAGAGAGAAAAAAGTAATTGTTAAGTTTATTTTTTAGTTATTAACTACTGTGGCCACAGAGAACGCACTATTAGAGTTACTTCTTGTCTATACCCCTCGTAGTGTAAATTTGTGGCTCAGTTATTTGATCTAACACCCCATTCTCATAGATTAGATCGACCTACATTGGATCGACCTAACTCCCTGGGGGTTCACGCTAAATAGCTGTCAGCCGGGCGGACACGAAAGTTAATTACCCCTTAAAGCTTGTAGTAGGCGGGGACGGACACTTAAGGGGGATTATCTGACAGTAATCTAGTGAGACTCCCCGCGGTGATAGATCGATCTAAAAGTTGTGAGAACAGAGCCTAAGAAAGAGTGACAAAAAATTTACATCAGAAAAATTTTACAAATGAGGCATGTTAAATTTAAGTTTTCAATTACTTTAAGTAATCTTTTAAACTTTTTTTATCCAGTGTTTGGTAACACAGGGTTACATTTGATCCTGAAGGGTTCTGTGTCTCCACTGGCAATACCATATGTAAGGACGGAATCGAATGTGGCTGCTTTCAACAGAGTGCCCACACCAACACCATTTGAAGAGGATGTCGTAAGTATATACTTATGTCATGTTCAGGTTTGCAGGCAGGCGTCTATGTGTGTGTGTGTGTGTGGGGGGGGGGGGGGGGGGGGGGAAGGGGGGGTTGCTGCTCCATTTTGCTCATCTCAGGTCTGCTCTTTATCAATTCATTTTTTGCACTTGATCCTCTAAATTTAACATAATATCACTTTGATCTGTGAGAGAAAATTAAAACCTGTTCAATCTTTTTTTTTTCTCCATTTTTATGTTTAAGTATGTCTTGTTATTCAAATTTGTGTTGGTAAGAAAATTCTTTGTTGAAAATTTCAGCTGACAGTTGGAGAAGTATTTGGTACTTTAGTCAAAGTAGAGGGAAGAGAGCCGAACAGCAGGTGACTTTTTCACTTTCATTTGAAGTGGTGAAGTGGTCTGATTTTTTAATGTTTTTTTTATTGTATTTTCTAATCTGTAACTCCGTGTATATACACTTACTGTACATTTTAGTACTCACACACTGTAGCTCATTCTAGAAGAATTCATGGCCCATGTGAAAAACAAGTTTAACAATAATTCAGTTGACTTGCGTATAGTAAATTCAAAAACATTCCTATTTTCATAGGTGTTCACTTTTCTTAAAGAAGATTTTGTCACCAATATTTTCAAAACTATTTTAACCAGTGTATTATATTATCTTCTCTTCCTCAGGCTTTTGACAGTTAAAACTCTTGAGACAAACTGTGAGTTCCTTCGCATCACAACAACAGATTATAAAAGAGTTATAGAGCAGATTGAGAATCGTGACCAGACAGAGAAAACCAATGTTCTTTCATTCTGTTCATCCTATAAATACTGGCCACGTCAGCCTCTGTTAGCTTTGGCTAACTTAATAGAATGGACTTCTTTCCAAGCAAACACAGGTAGAGAATATGTTCGGATATTTAATCATTTGAGTATGAAGAGGGTGGGTGGTTCAGGTAGAAAACAAATAGTTTTATTAGTACTCTAATTTAGGATAATTTTTATTGGCTGTCATCTGTAATTATAGCTTATATATATATATATATATATATATATATATATATATAAATATATATATATATATATATATATGTTCCACTTGATTTAATTTTTTTAACGTATATGTGGTAATTTGTATATCATGAATTGTATGGAAATAATTTGCCATGTGAAGTCTTATTTCTTGATTTGATATGTACAATGAATGATATGGATACAGTGACACAATACAGGTTATCTGCATAAATCAATTATCAAAATAATAAAGCATGGGCGGGATAACAACTGAAACCAATTTATATCAGATATAATGATCTTGATGTTATTTTGCAAAATATATTTGAGTTCAAATTGTTTCTTATCTTCTAGTGTTGGTGAGTGAAGGGTTTAATGCCCCCTTCATAGGGTTCATCAGATCTGGAGAGTGCCATGTGCTGCGCCAAGTGGACGTTAAACACACTTTACCCAATGGAAAACAGGTACAGAATAGTGGAAATCCTTTTTAACACATGTATGTCATATGAAATGCAATAAAAAAAAATGAAGAATGAAGCCCAGTACTTAACAGACATATGTATGAAATACTAAATATTCTTTGAGATTAATTTTGATATTCTGAATGATATTCTGGAATTAGTTGTTTTTTTTATCTTATGCCAGCTGAACATTGTTCTTCTTTTTTATTATTTTAAATGTAATTTCATGTATAAAGTATACTGATCACAACCTTAATAACAGTGACCTTGGGAATATTTAAAATCAACTTCATTATGATATTTAAAATTTTACCAACATAGAAAGCAATATTTAATGACCAACTGAACATTGAGACGGTGTGAAAATAACAAGTTCTTTACTACTTTAATACCAGAATCCTGTTATGCTCTATTTTTAGGAGCAGAGAACCAAGCAAGTGGTGATGGGAAAGTTGACAGAGTCACAGTCATTTGGGGAAATCAGTGTGCTGCTGGATGAACCAATGACCTGCAGCATAGTAGCATCTACACATTTGGAAATGGGAATAATAGATCCAACAAAATTGAAAGGTACAGAATGAATAAAAAAAAAAGAAATAGTTGTCATATTTTTATCTTTAATGCTCGAATTATGTGTTGGTAGGTCTATTGAGAGTGTTTCTAACTCTGTAAAATTTGTTCTTGGTACTTGTGTTGAAATAAGTTTACTCACCTGAGAGGATTATTACGCGCCTTACAGGTCTTCTCATTTTCACACTTTAAATTCAAATTTTGATAGCTGTAATTACTGTGTTTTGAGTCTTGTTGATATTGTGGTAGATGAAACATACATTCCAAAGCTTTATAATGCTGACAAGACTCTTTTTTAAAATGATTTTGAGTTTTATCTTTTATCATTTTCTTTTTTTCAGAACTAGATGAAGTGACACTGCAGTTGCTTAAACAGTCAAATCAGAGAACATTTGGCAACTTAACACAAGAAGATATTCACGAGGAATACATGCAACAAGAACTGAAACGAGAGTGGAACGAATACAAGCACAGCATTGTAGTGGACGCTATCAACACCAGGGGAATCAGGCCTGGCTACGGGAAATGGGCAAAATAATGAACTTCTCCCTTAATCACGAAGCATTAAAACTTGTTTCTTTTTTTAATCTATTTATTTTCATTTTTATTTTTACCCTACATCACATTACCCACTGTTAATCTGTGACAAAAGCTTTGGTAACTATTGACCATACCAAACTCCAGAGACTAAGGCTCTATTCCCATAGATTTTAGATCGATCTATCCCCGCGGGGAGTCTCACTAGATTACTTTCAGATAATCCGACTTAAATGTCCGTCCCGCCTACTACAAGCTGTAAGAGGGTAATTAACTTTCGTGTCCGCCCGGCTGACAACTATTTAGCGTGAACCCCAAGGGAGTTAGGTCGATCTAAAGTAGGTCGATCTAATCTATGGAAATGGGGTGTAAGGCTATGTTCAGAATAGATGTTAACATACTAGTATGATCTATCTATCTCTGCAGGGATTCTCACTTAGATGCAGTCAGTGTAATCAGCTGATTTGTCTGGCATGTCCTTTCACAAAGCAACATGAACAACATCAAGTTTTCCCGACTTAATCCAAGTACTTAAAGTCATGAAGCCAGGTTTTGGAAAATGGGCAATCTAACAAGGTTAAAGGGTGCATTCCCATAGATTTTAAATCAATCTATCCCCGTGGGGAGTCTCACTAGATTACTGTCAGATAATCCGGCTTAAATGTCCGTCCCGCCTACTACAAGCTGTAAGGGGGTAATTAACTTTTGTGCCGGCTCGGCTGACAGCTATTTAGCGTGAACCCCCAGGGAGTTAGGTCGATCTAGTTGGATCCATCTAATCTCTGGGAATGGGGTCAAAGATTAGCCATAAAATTAAGAATTATAAATTTTAAAGAATATTATTTAAGTGGTTAACCTGCATCATATATTACCCAATAAGCACAAATCCTGGTATCAGTATGGAAATGGACTGATGAACAATGGATTTTGAACATTCAGTGATTGTTTTATCTTTTTTTAAGTACACTCTTGTACAGTATGTACAGTCATTCTGTATATTTATGAAATAGTAAAAGACTGATATATATATTCCTGGTTCATTTCATTTTTGATTTAAGGATAACTGGACTCCAATCGGATATTCTCAGAGAGAAATATGGGTCATATGTTTATCACTGTAATATGGGCACACAAAGAATAAGCACTGTTCATCGTTTGTAAACAATGACAAGATGAAAAGCTCATGCACTGTTATCATGTGTGTTTTGTGCTATGATCTGCAAAGAATATACGTAATTTTGCAGAGCACAGTTTAATACTACATACAATTTTGTTAAATGAGAATAAGAGGATTTATGACAAGTTATTATTAAGGGGGTCAAAGCATAGGTTGGTCATTTCAACAACGCATTATAAGGGCACATTCGTATTCCGACATCATAACAGCTGGTTCCGTCTTACTCTCTACGGAATGTGCAATAATGGCGTGATCATCTTATTGACTTATTTGCTCCTTTATAAGCAGGTAACGGAAATTGTTTAACTATAAAAAATGCAATACGTTTTATTAGCCTTATTCTGGTCAACAATGTTTCTGGGGAAAATGCTGCAGGGTGCTTTAAATTTCCACCTTTGCCTGGATCTATTTTACATAAAGACTACATGCAGTTTTTATTTCTTGTTTAACAGATTGCAGTGTTAAAATTGACCTTAGATACGGTTGTGCTGCCTTATATTGTGTTAAGTTAATACATAAAATCGATCTCATTAAATAAGGAAAACATCTTGGTAGAGCTTTTCTTGAGATATTAGTGGTTCTGAAAAGGACCGTTTGTTTTCTCAATGATAGGTTTGCTCCTAACCGCCGAATCCGTACAGAGTACGGCCTTGACGTTTCAAAGCATAGACGACATCCATGGCGGTGACCGTCTTCCTCTTGGCGTGCTCCGTGTAGGTGACGACGTGACGGATAACATTCTCGAGGAACACCTTCAGGACACCCTGGGTCTCTTATTAGATGAGTCCAGATATACGCTTGACACCACCACGGCAAGCCAAACGACGGATGGCTGGCTTGGTGATACCCTGGATGTTGTCACGCAAAACCTTGATTTTAGTCACATTTCGGAAAAATCGGAGACGGGTAGATACTGGGTGATTTTGAGTGATTTTCATAATAGTCTGGATGACTGGTGCTATATATTGGCCAAATTGCTCAGAATGTGGAAAAAGCATGAAATTTGGTTTACTTGGGCTTTTAATGGCTTAAAATAGTATAGTGATAGTTCTGATGGCTTGAAACATTATTAAATGCCTTTTTAAATCATTTAAACTGAACAAGAAAGGCCCAATTAGCTTGTTACTAAGGTAAATCACTTCCTTAGCAACGGTTGCTAAGCAACGCTTTGAAATTTTGGGCACTGCCCTTGAAAATGATCAGCATGGTCCAAAGAACATTTGTGCCAAGTTTCATGCTTTTTTCACCTTTTGAGCAATTTTTTCACCAGTCATCTAGACTTACCCTGAGCGTCAGAGCAACGTAAAAGCTAGCTTGCTAAATATACCTTGTGGTGGAGTCGCTTTTACTTTTACTGGTATTGCTACTATGGGTTATATATGAAATCAAGATCGAGCTGGCAATACCGGAATCTAGAACCTAGGGTATCTAGACTATAAGGGCCGGCACTGTCAGTCGATTCTCGGTGATTTTTGGGTGTTTTCAATAAGGGCCGACTCACTCATTGAAACAGCATGTTTTAATCGATATTAAAACAAGTTCATTTTTTTTTTTTTTTGGGGGGGGGGGGGTATACCTAGTAATCGATGAAATATCAGCATTCACCTTATTTCCCTGGTGTTTAGTTTTGTGGCAGTATCAAAGAAATATGAAATATGAAAGTATTCATGATAGAAGATGCATGCGCGATATTAGTGGAATTAAGCGGTGTGTTTTAACTAGTTTTGTCAAATCTACGTGTACATGTACATGTACATCAGGGGCGGATCCAGGATTTATTAACGGTGGAGGGGTCCGATTTTGTTACGGGTTCACCCCCTTGGCGTTAGGTTAGGGGCACGCACTAGGGCCCTCTAAAATTTGGTGTTTTAGAGGGCGAATTGCACCCATTTAGAACTATGATTCAGCTAGATGTTTTTGGTACAATTTTTGTAAATCAGAAATCGAAGGGTAGGGTCCAGAATCCCCCACCCCACCTCCGACACCCCCTAAATCCGCCACGTTACATATATTTGACTGTGAACATTCGTGAACAGTTTCAACCACAATGGAGGATAAAAGGGGTGTCAGGGGAGTCCGGACCTTCCCCTTCGACTTCTGATTTACAAAAATCGTACCAAAAATGTCTAGCTGAATCATAGGTCTAAAAAACCAATTTTTTTTTGGGGGGGGAGGGGGGGGGGCTACTAGAGCGTGCCACTGTACATGTATTTGACCGTGAACATTCGTCTACAGTTTCAACCACAGTCCCTCACCTAAAATGAGCCATACCTGTCTTTAATTTGCATAACAATAACTTGCTCATTGTAGTGCGAGGTGTCTTCCCGAATGCTCACTAGGCAGTAGGACACAATTGGGTGAAGACGCAACAGCATGTGTGGTGCAGACGCAAGGGCGAGCTTTTATGAGGTGTAGAAGCAAGTGCATGCTTCGTAAGTATTACTTTTTCTTCAGTGATCTATGACATTAGATGGAAAAAGCGTAGAAGAATGCAAGAAAATTTACGTCAAGTATATATGTTACAACTCTTTGTTATACTTTGCTTGTCGTTTTTGTTACTCAGTATGTAGGTCCTATATATTAGCTAGCGTATTAGTACATGTAGATGGGCATATTACTTCAAAGATCACGGACTATTTTAGGTGCTAATACCGTTCTTGTCACAGTTCTGAATTTTTGACCCATCAACATGTACATAAATTAAATAGAGAGTTTATCAAAAATTCAAACATTTATTTTACGACAATCACGATAGTTTGAAAGAAATAAAATACCCTTTTGATTTAAATTATCTTATGGTTACTTTTGTCTCTTTGAAGTTTCATTTCATTTCTTTAATTCAGTTTTTGTAGGTTTGTTTATTTTATCATACACGTATCCGTAAAAATGATTGTAAGCTATGTTGAAAAAACTGAAAATTAATAGAGAAATACAGTATGGTCCCCAAACGTGTGATGCATAGCGATTTTAGATATTACAAGATTAAATAGGAGGTAAAATAAATAAACGTCCCTTGTAATAACCTCCACAAATTAAACAAATATGTTCAATGTTTTTCTTTTTCAAAGCATGGTGTCTCAAATACCTTTATCATTAACTTAAGGTTTTAATTTTGGCGTAAGGTAACTTTGATGTCGATTGCTTTTTTATGTACAGACACAGATGTGCCTGTACTTATTGCCGTCACCTGCGTCTGTTGTCGCCGTCGTCGCCATGCACTTTCACCGATAACACGATAAGTGAAAAACCATTTTACTTTTTGGCTTGAAACTTCCAGAACTAATGAATATTCATAATCCGCAGGTCAAGTTCGAAAATCAGCATGATTGGGTCATTTTTACGTAAGTGATGCTGTTTTTTTTTCACTTTTTTTCAGCGTATATGTAACACCGATAACACAATTAGTGGAAATCCGTTTTACCTTTTGGCTTAAAACTTACAGAACTGATGAATATTCATAATACGCAGGACAAGTTTGAAAATCAGCATGATTGGACCATTTTTTTTTCTTTCTTCAGCATATATGTAACACTGATAACACATTTCAGCTGATAAGCAATTGTTTTGCAATTTACAGGAGTGATCAATCTTACTTAAATACAGTTTGGGTTTGAAAACCAGCTTGATTGGTTCAGTTTTGATGAAGTTATGCCCTTTTTTGTATATAAGTGTTTTTTCCTCAGATTCTCAGGCATGTTAATAGTCTCATTATTAAACTAATTAGATGCGTAAAAGAGTTCTTTTGACATTTTCTGCATCTTAACATCATTGTTAGTTGATTATATAAAAATGTCAAAAATGGAAATAAACTCATGAGTCATATCATTGAAGTTTGTCAAATTCAATCATTTACTACGTTCAGAATCTCAGAATAGAGCAAATTGGACATTTAAAATTGTTCCATTGATATTTTTCCCCATGTCAACAATTATCATAGATGATCATATTAACATGACAGTAAATGGATCATTTTGCTTTATATAAAGTGTTGAAAATGGCAAGAAATGCATTTCAGTAGTGGTCAGTCTGTAATTGTCCCTTGGGTAATCACTAGTGAACTTCAGAGCTATTACATCACTTGCCTAATTAAGTTTCAAGTGACCATTAAATGAGATTACATAAAACACACATGTTGTGATTTCCCTGTAAACTCCCATCAGTTTAGCTCTCTGCCAGATACAGTTTGTGAAAGTCTAAATCATTAGTGTCGTGTAATTTATAATCAGTGATAATTATGTAGGTAAATATTGTTTAATATTGCAAATAAGATTACAGAAGAAAAAACTATTTTGTGTAATGCCAACATTAATGCTATAGATGAATAACAGTGCTTTATTATCCTCAAACTCAATGGGGTTATTAATATCATGTTAATACAGCTGGATTAAAAGTATATATAGCATCTTTATTAGTATATTTTTTTCTTTTTTAATCTTAAATTTTTTAAACACTGGCATTTTCAAATGTGACTTAACTCCCATCCACCTGGCCCTGGTTTCAGAAAAAAACTTCAGTTCCCTGGCTTAGTTGATTAGGATTTCCAAGAGAGTGCTTTTACACTGCTCCCAGTAGGGTAAGATGTGACCATGTAACCTTGGTAATTAAGTTCTTAGCCAGGGAAATTGACAAGTTTTTGTGAAACATGGGGGCCTGAACCTCTGTACATTTTATGTATTTCCACATAAGCTATAATATTGGTGTTAATGCAGTTAAATATTATATAATATTGTTTTGCACTGTCATAATTTTTCACATGTTGGTATTTTCATTATGTGAATTTGAACTCTCATGGTCACGAAACTGTAATCTTAGTGACCATCTTACCTGTTGTGCACGATTAGAATTTAGTGTTGACTTTGCTGTCACAAGTATTATTTATTATTACATCAAAATTGACAAAGTGACCTATATTCTGCGTCCTTATTTTCTGCTTTTTGTCTGTACATTAGACGGCTTTGCTGCCTTTTTTGTGCTATCCGAGCCTGAACATCGGACAAGTCAGTAAACACCCACATCAGTTCAAGTGCCCTTTTCTTTTTGATGTAAAAAGCATGTGTCGTATTTCCCGAGCCTGCCGTTTAGTTATATATTGTTAACATTACCTTCTCATTTCAGGAGTCTACTGAGATACTGAGAACTGTACGACAGCCGCCTGCTAGCAACCAAGTCTTTCGTCCACGTTCTGGGACCCTACGAGCATTCATGCATCTGTTGTATTAAAGTTGAATAAATACATTTGTAATTCCTTGTTTTTTTTTCACTTTGATATGAAATAATGACAATAGAAATATTAGTAATAATAAAGCGAAAGGGGTAAAATTATAAAGATATGATTACTGTCTGAGCACTTTTAAGTTTAGTCTGCTAAAACTGATCTGTAAATATTGAGTTTGATTTTTACAGTAACAGAATGTCTTAAATCATGCAGTGTTTTGTAAATAATTGAGTTTGAGTATTTTAAGAAAACTACAAAATTTTACAACAGCCCACATTTATAAACACAATTTATATGAATTTACGACTCACTTTTGAAAATCTATTCTACATTTTGTTCTATAGTTAAACGGTTTTTTAATATTTCTTGGAATGAATTAGTTCGTCCTCCCCGATGTCATTTTCATAATTTTATACGGGTCCATTTTTAAAGGGTTCTGGTTTTTGCTACAGAAAATTGATTCTAATTTTACGCCCTTCTCATCTGATGAATGCTTCAATTTTAAACAAAAATGAGAAAGTTGACACACTTTTTGAAATGGTAACAGTTGAAATCTGCTTCTCCAACAAAACATGGGGTCTGTACATTCTGATATTTTTTAAAGAATGAAAATAATATAAAAAATATATTGATCCTTTAGTTTTGTGACGTATATTTATTTCCAAATAGTCCCAAATGCACAGACAAAAATATAGCATTAAACTGTGGAAATGAAAATTTTTAGACCAAACATTTAATGTCTATTTCTGCATTATACAAGTTTATATCATCCAAATACTTTGGTAACGTTATTAAAAATGTGTTCTTTATACACTTAATTACAGTGGCATTAAAATGTAATTTTGTGATTATTTAACTTGCACCTCAAGTGGGAATAAATTGCCCCACATGCCATCCCTCATTTGGAATGGACTCACCCTACCTGTCACCCTTCAAATTGAATGGACTCGCCCTACCTGTCACCCCTCAAATTGAATGGACTCGCCCCACCTGTCACCCCTCAAATGAAATGGACTCGCCCCACCTGTCACCCCTCTGACGAAATGGACTCGCCCCACCTGTCACCCCTCTGACGAAATGGACTCGCCCCACCTGTCACCCCCTCTGACGAAATGGACTCGCCCCACCTGTCACCCCCTCTGACGAAATGGACTCGCCCCACCTGTCACCCCTCTGACGAAATGGACTCGCCCCACCTGTCACCCCTCTGACGAAATGGACTCGCCCCACCTGTCACCCCTCTGACGAAATGGACTCGCCCCACCTGTCACCCCTCTGACGAAATGGACTCGCCCCACCTGTCACCCCTCAAATGGAATGGACTCGCCCCACCTGTCACCCCTCAAATGGAATGGACTCGCCCCACCTGTCACCCCTCAAATCAAATGGACTTGACCCATTTGTCACACTTAAAAAAGGATTCCTCTCATGTCACCCACATCTATGCAATCATACAAACCAGACTCCTACGAAACTATAAAACAAAGTCATTCTAGTGTGATATTTATTTATTTATTTATTTAGAACATCTTTTGCGACAGAAAATCATGGTGAGGAACTGTTATAAAGATAAATATATGCACACTTAGACTCTAGTCAAACTCTAGGCAAATAATTTTAAAAAATATGAATTATTGACATTTGGGAAATGTGGTTTGGACTTGCATTGGAACTTGTTCCTAATACTTTCTCTATTTGTACTGGAATTTCAATACCAGCATTCACGCTTTATACTTAAAGAATCCAATATTAAATTTAAAAAGGGTGTTGAGCTAAATTTAAAATTCAAGGAAAAAATATGTCGGCTTTTCCATGGACATTAAAAAATATCATTAGTACTGTATATTGTGTATACATTTATTGCTGTATACAGGATAGACCAAGGGGCGGCATGCTTTTTTATTTGAGCAGACATGATACATCTTTAAATTGGCAGATCCAGAATTTATATCAATTTTGTGACATACTACACTGCATAATTCTAATCTTGATTTCAGCACAAAAATGGTTAATTGCAACACTTATTTGTACAAATTCAATTTTTCTTTTTGTTTCAATTTGAAGGAACGAAATATATTTAAGATAGAGAAGACTGTAATTAATATTACTTTGGCTTTTATGTCTTAGATCGCCATTCACAGGATCAGGCACAGAACACATACAAATTTTAAAATAGAAATGACTCCTACAATGCAAATCAAATTAATGTAAACAAAGTAAATTAATTAATTACCCGAACTTCAACCTGCAACGTTGTGGAAATGTTACTTTCACCTTCAAGTTTGAATGTTGTGATACACAAATGCTTTAAAAATGTATTGTGGCATTTTAAACCCTTAAATAATACGTCATTGCACAATAATAAAATTGGAGAAAGACTGATGAGTTTCAAATAGAATCAGATGCATCCCAATTAACGTATAATTTAAAATTAAAAATGCTCAATAACTGAGTATAACTTGAAAAGGGAACATGATCGACCACATTTTTGAAAAACATTAAAATATGTTCAAATCTGATATGCACATGGTGTAGTCCTAAAATTTTTGACATTCACAACAAAAAACGTGTACCATTTTCGCCATATTACATGTGCGCTGCGTGTTGGTTCGAGCACGTCAGTGCGTGCGTGTGTGCCTGTGCAAGGTTCCAAAATCTGAGGCTTTGGAGGATTCTATCAGTCAGATGCACGTGCATTTTGCAGGCTCACCGCAGAGTTGACAGTTCTGAAAAATCAAAATAATGTGTTAATTACGATATTAAAATGATATCCCAATGCAATGCAATTTGAACTGAGATAAGAAAATTGAAAAAAAAAACGCATTAATTTTAAAAGAGTTTATTCAAACCATTCCATAAATCTTACAAATTAAATGCATTACACACACCAGCAATATTAAACTAAAATCACAGCAGGGAAGATGTATGTAAATTATCCTGACACTACCGTACACTTGCCTCAGTTTTCTGCGTCACATGCTATATGTAACCTTATTATACATAAAGGGAAACCATACACTACAAGGTGCGTCGGGGGAGGGGGGGGGGACAAGTTCTGACTGGGTGTGTATATTTATGACAACTACAGTCAACAACTACAACACCGGGCGACTTGAGGCCTTACCTGCGGTAGGCCTATGTGTAACTGCCCGTAACACTCTTTATTTGTTTTCATTTATGGGGGTCATTTATTTATTTATTATCATTATTTTTTTTTCTTTTACAGTATGTCCTTTATTATCTCCGCCAAGGAGGTTATGTTTTCGCCCCTGTTTGTCTGTCATGAACATAATTCAAAAAGTTATGGACCGATTTTGATTAATTTTTCAGGAACTGTCAGAGGTTGGCCAAGAAAGATATGATTAGTTTATGGTGGTGATCCGGATCTATAATCAATCAATAATCGATAATAATAAAAAAAATGCTGCCTTGGCAGAGGTCTGCGCTCTCGGAGTGCTTTTCTAGTTTATATATTATTCACACGAACTGCATTTTCCTTTCTTTCACGTTTGGCTTCCTTTGCTTTCTCTCGCTCTACTAATTATAACGTTACAGGCCACCGCACATACCTAACCGCGCCGTCACATGCCTCTGCCACATAATGCACTAAACAGTTCTCATTCCACTGTATATATACGGCTTCCTCTCTTGCTTCTTTTTCGCTTTAATATCAACCACAGAACGGGACAGGGAAATTTCTAAAGATATTAGCTCACTTAGTAGGAGGATAAGGTAATTTATTTCAAACGTAAACCTCTTTGACTTTAGGTCCTTGCAACGTTTCTGTCTATCCTTTTACAACGATATTAGCTCACTCAGTCAGTGGACAGGTACTGTAGTCTATTTTAAGGCTTACGGCTTTGGGTCTTAACAGCGTTTCTGTCTATCTTTTTTCTTACTCATTCCTATGTACTTCGTGTAATTTTCAGTTTCATTTTTAGGTTATTTTTCTTGTATTTCTAATTTGTGTCCAATATTTATACATGTACATTTTACGTTACACTTTTGTTCCTTTTACCGGGAGGCCTACTTATTATTTTATTTCTTTTCTTTCAGTTTAACGGTTGGTTTTTGGGAATAAATTGAATAAACCAAATCAATCAGTGTGAGTTTCTTGACCGAGTGCAGCTACAGTACGGTTACCTACATTGTAATATTTAAGGGCGACAACTTAGGAAACCAGTGCATTTACGTATGCACTGTACACGTACTACATTATTGGATCATTTAATTTCTTTCCACTTGTAAACGCTAGTAGACGATACTTTACTCACAAAACATTTTCTTCAACCGTGGTTCCACCAAACATGTACACAATGGGTCCGAGCTTCAACCACACATCATCTTGCAGGTCATCTTGTTACAGGGCCCAGCTGTCAGGTTACCAGCCAGAAGCACAGCTCGCACTGCGATGCATGACTTATTGTTATGCAAATTACAACTGGTACAGTGCATGGCACATTTTTATTGAAGGGGTAGTTGTGGAAATCGGTCTCAAAGAACGGCGAATCTACAGAATATTATTTTATTATTGTGACAAAACCATAACCCTGGCTGCATAGACCTATTTGTCACCATAGACCCTATTTCTTAAGGACAACAGTTTATATCAAATCAAAAATTGAAAATAACAATGACGATAAAAATAACAACTCAAATATTATTAAAGTGAATGATGCTCATACGGTCGGGGAATAGTGTTGCACGAGATGAAAAACATTTGTACGGTCCCCGGGCTATCTATTTTAATTGAAGATCTATACATTGCATGCAATCTGGCCCTCTCCGTGACAAGCTAAAATGTTTCCAATTGATTTAAAGCATGCCTACGAAGTTTCTGCGACTCCGCGGTAACTTCGTTGACTTAAAAACATGCCCCAGAAACGGAAAGCCGCGGAAACGAATGCAGGCTCTCCTGGGTCCGGACAAATTACAGTTTGCAATTTTAGATAAAATCCGGTATAGTTTAGGATAAGAGAACGATTTCACAACAATTTATTGCACGTTATCATGATGATGTATGCGTCGTCAATAATATTTCCTTTCTATTCTTCACTTAAAGGTCTGTAAAATGATGCTTAAGCGGGGATTGTCAGCAGCTGTTGTACCATACTGGGTGAATCTGTACAAATTGCAGGCCTACATGTATGCCAACTGCTGTCAGAAACACCCTGGCGATTGCTTTAGTGGAGATCAAGTAAGTTTTTCCCCAAACTATCACTCCTTTTATTAAAATGAAATGTATACTGTACTCAGTTTAACTAATTGGTGGTCAAATGATTGATGTTTTTAACACTTGTGTAAAAACCCGTCTTCCGTGGCGAACTGTCAGCTGTTTTTTCATGTAATTTGCTGATTAAACAGAAAATTAATTATTTGAGCATGTTCAACAATTCACTCTGCCTATTTCCATGTCAAAAAGAACTGGTGTATTTTTTTCTTTTTGCATAAAGTATTTATAGTAAATGAATAAAATAAGAAAGGAGAAAGAAATTTGGCAGAAAATCCAACGACTTAACATTTTCATAAAGCAAAGCTTGCAACAAAACCAAAAATAAAATTTTGAAATTCCTGTAACAATTTACATAAAATACTATTGGCATCACGCAACATGTACGTAGTAGCCGAAGGAAAGATGAACAAATAATGAGTAATGACAAAAGCAACAGTGATTTTAGAACAAATATCTATATCGCAAACAAGCTTATTACACGTAGTCTAGCTCACTTAATACAAATCACATGTACTGAAAAACGGGCTTTCTCAGATGACTGTTAACTAGGGCTCATTTTTAATAGGTTTAATTTTCCCACTATTTTTAACAACAAACTACATATTAACATGGACAATCAACAATGTGTCATGTTGCGCAGTGTTGAACGACCCGCGTTTAATTGGACGCATATTCAATATCTATCTGCAAGATTTTATTGGGCTTGACTTTTGACTTTATCCTGTTTAGTGCGTTTATACAACGTATTTAAACAATGTGAGTAAAAAAATTCTAGTTCCTGAACGTAACGATCGGCCGTTGTGGAACGGCCCTCTGGTTTAATTAATCTCATTTCCCTGCTGATGATCTGTCGACCTCAGATTATTTTTTCAGTTAAGTGCTTTATTTATTTCCCCTCCTTTGTGATATTTCAAGAAAGGGAGAGAGAAAGAGAGAGAATTCAGAAAATGCGTAAAATATATTATAATATAGCGGGCAAAACTTTGATCTCTGTCGATTTTTGTATAACGGCCTCTTTCGATCATGAGCTTATGACTTGAGCAACAATAATTTGAAATCATCTTTCTTTGTTTAGAAATTAAAGGTAATAAGTTTTTAAGTTTAAGGAAATGAAAGGTATCGCTCAGTATCGCTATTCAAAACGATTTTGTAGAGTTTATTACTGATACATTACGATACATTAATGTCAGCGAATAAAGTTTGTTGTGCACAGTCTGCTATTCTAGTTCTTAATAAACTTGACCCAATATTCAATACATTTTAGTCATGTATGACACATAAAGAGGAACTCTACCAAATTCGCTTAATGCTAGAAAATCTGTCACATTTTGTTTTAAGGAAGCCAGTCTTTTGCAAAAACGGGCATGGATTTGTTCGACTTTTGTGCACTGTTGAAATCACCATGGTTCTGCTGCATACAAGGTATATTAAAAGTAGTTTAACAGTTGCATCAAACAGTTTAGAGGCTTCTTGATGGTCATAATATCATAAGTATTTTTGACAACGGAATATTCCGTTAGATGCCTTTGTCGCTTGTAATGATAGGCGTTCCTGTGTTCTAGACCATGCTAATCGAAGGGTGAACAGGATTCCTAAGTATTTGTAACTGGATACGACCTCAGTTCTATTTCCTTTATAAGTCCGTTTTTCACATTTTACCTGTAATACACAGTGGCGGGTTTCGATTTCTGGTCCCATCTCGTAATTACATTTTTACAATCCTGGGCACTTTTCAGATTTGCCCACATATTGCTAATAAACAAATTACATACACACGATCAAAGAATTCTTATATCACTTTGTTAGAGAATGGTGTAAGTAAACACTGAAAACAGAAACTAAATATCACCACCGAGTCCAAAGTTATGCTAAAGCATAGTCAGAAAAATTACCAAAAAGTTTTCCCGTTTTAGTCATATGAAACAAAAAGCAATCTGAAATAAACTAAAGCAGTGTTTGGCATAGCATTTTTTTTGGATTATAAAACACTCAATAGCATGGTAGAAGCAAAAAAAATTGAATATTAGCAGGTATGAGAAGTATCCCAGAAAAAAGTCCTTTAATGGCATGATGGTATTTCCGTTGAAATGTCCATTCCGAAACAAAACAAAACAAAAAATAAATAAATAAATAAATAAATAAATAAATAAATAAAATAAAAATAAAAAAGGAAAATGAATTTCAGAAAATTTCATAAGGCATACAGTATAATAAACTATCCTAATCATTACTTGGATGCATTGGTATTGTTTGTATCAAATAATGAAAGCCTTGTAATGATCCTGGAGCTTGACATCGAGTGCAAAATAACCCTGCCGTATTTTTTCCGTTAAATTTGTCCATTCCAAAACATTGGGTTTCTCTTACAAAAAAAAAAAAAAAAAAAAAAAAAAAAAAAAAAAAAACATGTTGACACCTAGCCTGTAACAATATACATATATATTTCTATAAAGCCCGGGGCATACAGTATGTTATTTATTTTTATATAAGAAAACTCCCATTCAACTGTGTTTTTTTTTTAGATGCCTGTTAAGTAGAATACAAAAAGCTGGTGACTATATGAGTATGTTGGAAACAAGAGGAGGCATATCAATCTGTTCAGCTGATTGCACTTAGCAAGAGTCCCCGCAGAGCTGGGTTGATCCACACAGACTGATGGTGTGTCTATAGGAATGGGGTCTTACATACATGACAAACAAAAACTACAAAACAGTTTCACTTATTTGTTATGTCCTCTTGTATTGGGCATTGCACAACCCAAGCATAATAATAACCAAACCTTCTAGACTACTGGAACCTGCTCTTTTTGGCTTTAAGCAGTTCTTCTGTTGTGGGAGCAGGAACAGGTGCAGTATTTGGACTGAGGTTCCTTGGGTCCCATGGCTCAAGTTGCATCCGTGCTGTCATGGGACAAATGCTTGTCAGACTCAATGTCACTGCATGAGACTGTAACGTGGGAATGTAATGATATCTTTATAACTTTTTCCCCTTCTACATGTACACTGGATAGGCCACCCATGCTCTTATGTGCTTGCTAATCCAATTTCCATACCTACAAAGTGAGGATCAAATAATTATAATTATCATCTAGCTACATGTAATTATAACTTGGACTTTAGAATGAAAAAAATTTTAATTCTTCCTTTGCTCTTAGATTAATTATCCCAGCAGGCACACAACGTTGAATCAACGTTGGCAATTCAACGTTGAATCATGATTGATAGTTCAACATTGTTTCAACATTAGAAATCTCAATTAACGTTGATTATATGTTGATTTAGCATTGATTATATCTTGATTTAACATTAAATAAAAGTTGAGACAAATAGCATTTTCAATGTCTTTATTTTGTCACTGCATAAAAGGAAAAATGCTGCTAATTTAAGTTAAAATATACATAGTTTACAACATAGCAATAATAAATAAAAAAAACTAAGAACAACACTTTTTTTTTTACAAAACAAAGCTGCACATCGAATCTGAACTAACACAAAAATTGTAATTAAGTATGCATGTACATTGGGGAGGGGAGGGAGAGATTTTTGCACACCTTAACCTAAATTATACTGTACATTGTCATTTTTAAAGTAAATTATAATTCAAACATATCATTAATAATCATAATCGCTATAGTTCTGTATTAAATAAATCTTGAATAATGAATGAAAAAACATTGTTTTTTAGATGATGGAGAGTTCATTATAACAAAATTATAAATAATTAATCATGCAGTAATTAACTGTTTCAATTCAACTTGCATGCTGTCTACAAACTCTGAAAAAAGAATTATGTATGGTACCCCAGCATAAAACCTCATGTCTCATATCAAACCCCATGTCCCTTTCACTACTACAAATTCAAAAAAGGGCTATGGAAGTTAAATGTCAAGCAACATATCTTGTCAAAACACTGTATACAGTACGCATGACAACAGAACCAAATTGTAGAGTGAGTGAGTTACTGGCTGCGCTCGGAGCAGATTCTTACATCTTGACGCATGTGCAGTTAAGTTAGAGAGATAGAAATGGCTGTTGTGGTTGCTTTGATAAATGTTTGTCGATTTTTGTGCAACAAGACGTAGAAGATGAGGTGCTTATACACACGACAGATATGAGTGCAATCTGATGAACTCCACAGTTTAGAGATATAACTGTAAGCATTCTAGCAACGTCCTTCACCAAAATAATAGTTCAACTTCCTAATTGCTACTTTCTTCCTCCTCCATCTTTTCTTTCTGGTGCCCATTTTAGATACTTAACAATGCTGTCAGAGACTTCCTTCTCTGTAGATCTATATTTTGACATCATGACATCTGGAAAAAAAAGTGAAGTAAAAATGTAAGCATTTATGTATCGAATGTATGCTGGCAGGTGTGCCTATCATAGCTCATTGAGGGATTCTAAGAATGAGGTTAAGATTGGGGTTAAATTCCAACTAGGGTGCAAAATGTAAGAACTATTTTTTTAGGCTTAGGTGCCCAAATTGTAGCTGATAGATAGCTGATAAGTTTATTACAAAAATCAAATTGGGCACAAATTACAGCAGTAAATGTAAAACACAATGCAACATTAATTTAATTACCTTTGATCACCCTACAAAAGTTGGTGTGCCCAAAAGGAAATTTATTTTTCTTTCCTGAGAAATTCATCGTAGACATGATTCTGTTTGTCATACACCTACAAATAATATTTATAAAACTAGAGGATCAGAGAGGCGATATCGCCTCTGGATATTGTACCACCAGCTGGAGTAAGCGCATTCATATGGAACCCCCCCCCCCACCAAAAATTTAAAAAATGGACGCCACCACCAGTCTATAAAATGCAATAAACAAGAGTTCTAAAAATAAAAAAATAAAAAAAAAATCGAAAAACATAACTGTTAAAATGGTCCAATCAAGCAGATGTTCAAATTGACCTGTATTTTCCTAACACTGATCACTCCTGTGATTTTCTAGACAATAGGCCTACTGGTTTTCCTTGAAATGCGTTATCAGTATTGCATATATGCTGACAAAAGAGAAAACCTGGGGACAACAGTAAGCAGATCTCTGCTAGTTTTGAAGATATGAAGGGCAAGAAAATATGCAGAGTTCAGTTTGTGGTGAAAAAGTAGGTCAAAGGTCAATTTCAAGGTCACAGTATATGACTTCCTATATAAGTTCAATAGTAGCTATGGGCATTTCTTTGCGAATTATGGAGATATGAAGGCCAAGAAACATGCAAAGTGCAGTCCATTATAAATAGTAGGTCAAAGGTCAATTTCAAGGTCACAGTAAGATTGCCTGTGTATGACTTCCTATTCAAGTTCAATAGTAACTTTGGACGTATCTCTGCCAGTTTTCGAGATATAAGGGATAGAAAATTTGCAAAGTTCAGTTCATGGTGAAAAGTAGGTCAAAGATCAATTTCAAGGTCACAATAAGATTGCCAGTATATGGCTTCCTATTACAGTTCAACAGTAACTATGGGTGTATCTTTGCCAGTTTTGGAGATATAAGGGCTGGAAAATTTGCAAAGTTCAGTTCATGGTGAAAAGTAGGTCAAAGGTCAATTTCAGGGTCATATTTAGATTGCCAGTATATGACTTCCTATTCAAGTTCAATAGTAACTATGAGCGTATTTTTGCCAGTTTTGGAGATATAAAGATCAGAAAACTTGCAAAGTGCAGTACTGAAAAGTAGGTCAAAGGTCAATTTCAAGGTCACAGTAAGATTACCTGTATATGACTTCCTATTCAAGTTCAATAGTGACTATGGGCGTATCTTTGCCAATTTTGGAGATATAAAGATCAGAAAACTTGCAAAGTGCAGTTCATCATGAAAAGTAGGTCAAAGGTCAATTTCAAGGTCACAGTTAGATTACCAGTATATGACTTCCTATTCAAGTTCAATAGTAACTATGGGCGTATCTCTGTTAATTTTGGAGTATTTCACATTTTCCCCATTGAATATTGCGATGTTGTAATTTTTGATATAGCACAACGCCTAAACCATATCGAAAACAAAAAAATGGACGCCACCTCCAGTATTGCACTTGACAAGGTCTACAAAATGCAATAAACAAGAGGTCTCTGGCATTTACCGTTCCAGAATTAGAGCGAGTTTTCAGTTTTATATCTAATGGCTACTTCTCCCGTGAAAATGCACTGATTGACCCCAAACTCCCAAAGATGAAAGGAGTCCCCAATGGTAACCCCTCACTATAACAGGAGAGCTAAGGGCTGTGTAGTTTCCAAAAATTAGCACAAACAATTATTTTTTTGCAGAAAATTCCCATTTTTAGAAAATTTTAGCTTGTTTGACCTTGAAAAAAAGGTCAAAAGTCAAATCCAAGGGCATATTTGGAATCTCCACATATGACTTTCGGTCAGACTTCTATAGTAATTTTTCCCATAATTCCTTTGGTTTGGGAGATATTCAGCATTGAATTTTCAAAAATTTTGACAAGGGTGCGTTTCAACAAGTGTCACGCCCAGGCCAATGCACCAACTGAGACAAAAAAAAAACCAGGGTGTTCAAGTTGAGATTATATGTGACCTAAATCCAAGAGATGGGGACACAGGTCCTTGTGGTCTAGGAGGAGAAGCGGTAACGGTGACTTGTTTCCGGCGCCCGACTGCGGAGCCGGCGGAGCCGCAGGAGCCGGCAGAGCTGTACGAGACGGGTTGGGACTAAAACCATGAGTACCGCCAGCGTACACGCTGGTGGTACTAATAAAGGATATATTGAATAAAATCAGAAATGTCTTGGTTTGATCAAGAAAAGTCCAAAAAATTGGAATAATAACCTGCACTTATTTTTAAAATTCTGATAAAAAGGTTTTTACTGCCAAACAAACCAGTATAACGTAGCTATACACATGTAGGTTCGACTTTTTAATGTAATTAATTTACTAACATAGACAGAAATGTGTCAAGTGTAAAAGTATTAGTTATCATTTCATAAAGGTTTGATCATTTCTTATACCCGAGTTCTAGGTTTCAGATAATGAAATGTATTTTACACATTAAACACAGGAAAAAATTAAGTAAATGCATATATATTAGTATTTGTCCTACCTTTGCATGGCCTTTTTAGTGTGATCACACATGTTAATCCCTCCTATTGCAGCAACTGTGGCTTTCTATCAAATGGAAAAAATAAATGTCATTATTATAAAAATAATAACTAGTTTTTGTAATTATATTATTGAAACTGTGTGACAAAACTTGCAAATATACAGGCATCAAACAGCAAAACATGCTTTCTTTTTGGTAATTTTAGGTACTGATGTTATATATGAAATGCCCACAGTCACAAGATGGACAGAGACATACATATGTAACATTGATCCATATTGCATGAACTAATAAAAAAGGGAAAAAATCTTCATATTTGAGTTTTGAAAGAGTAAATCTTTTAAATTTTTAGCTACATGTACTTGTTTGAAATAATTGAATCAAATAAAAACCATAAGTACAAGCATGAAGTTGACTGATTATGTTGCCATTTTCTGCCTAAAATTAACTGAAATGTGATGAACTTTAACTGTTATAAGTATGTACACAAATAAGCATTTGTGAGGCTAATTTTCAAAATAAAAAATGCATCTTCCTCTCACAGATTTGGCTTGTTGGATCAAATCAGTACAACACAAAGACGGTGGTGATTATTATTAGAGCAAGTGAAGAATGATTCAATTCAGTGAAAGATTTAAGTAGTTTTCAAGTTGTAGTTATACTGATCCTGATGTTACTCCATATCATTCTCATCATTTTTATCAAGTCCACCTGATCAATGATACATAGCATGGACATAATTTGAACAGAAAAGTAGTATACTTACACAAATATCATATTCTTCTTTGTCCTTCAATGCATTATCAAATTCACTGAAGGAATCCATGGTATCATGTTGTTGCATTTGCATTGTTCTCATCTCTGTGTTGTTATTAGATTGATTTTTCTTCATTAGATCTCTTATTTCTGCTAATATGTATAATACTCTTCTCTGAAAACCTGTGGAAAAAATTTACACTACATATACAAAAAAGACAATTGAGGAATTAGCAAATTTGTCCTCATCCTATGTTACAGGGTACAATTAGGCACTGAAACTTCATAAAATTTTTCCTTAGGTAAATTGCTATTTTTGCCCTTTCTAGTCATTGCCTGTCTCAAATATTCATTCAAATTCACCCAATTGCAAAGTCTCCATAAGTAAGTGTTTAAATTTTGACTTAACAAAATGAAAATTAGTGTCAAAGAAAGAACCTGTGCATTATGTTAAGATTAGTTTCATATTCCCTAATTATTATATCATGTTCTATATATGGCATTAACCTAATTCTAAAATTTGAGAATAATAAATGACAACTTCACGTATGCCTTCTGCAAAAAAAAAAAAAAAAAAAAAAAAAAGGTTCACTCTTGGGGGTTGACATGTACAGATTTTGTCATGAAATTGAAAAAAAAAGTACATACGCTCTTCGGACATTGGAAATGTCGATCTCCTTGGTATTGGGCTACTTCTGCTATGATGACCCCCTCGACTCATACTCATGCTTCTCTGAGCCATGCGGTCACTGCTTCTGCTACATCTACCAACACGGTCCCTGCTTCTGCTACGTCTACCAACACGGTCCCTGCTTCTGCTACGTCTACCAACACGGTCCCTGCTTCTGCTACGTCTACCAACACGGTCACTGCTTCTGCTACGTCTACCAACACGGTCACTGCTTCTGCTACGTCTACCAACACGGTCCCTGCTTCTGCTACGTCTACCAACACGGTCACTGCTTCTGCTACGTCTACCAAACCGGTCCCTGCTTCTGCTACGTCTACCAACACTGTCACTGCTTCTGCTACGTCTACCAACACGGTCACTGCTTCTGCTACGTCTACCAACAGGCACGCTCCTGTCAGGGGGCGTTGGGCTCCTTGGTGGTGGGCTTATTGTTCTAGGAGGAACCCTTCTGTCCATGTTAGCTGCCTCTAAAATGCCAATATACATTATGAGGCATCAGTTTTTCTGTCTTTTACCTTTGGCAAAAATGTTTAAAAGATGGTGCTTCTTAACATTGCATACTGAATTTCTTATTAAGCAATTTCTTAGTAGCACTCTTACCGCTACTACTGCCCCCCGTGGTGAATTCTGCTCCAAAGGTTTTTTTCTTGGGGATTCTCTTCCTAAAAACTCCTAAGTCTTCTTCATCAGTATCTTCTGTGCAGGTAATGTTAACTGTCTCGCAATCTTTCTTGTTGTCTGTATAATTAAAATATATTATTATCATATCTTTTGTTCCATCTTATGCATGTATCTAACGTAACTTTCTGCTTTGGTCAAGCAATCTTATTTATAAAAATGAAAAGTGCAGTATTATTTTACAGTATTGAAAATATTCTGAATTCATAGTCAATGTAGACTAACTATGGGCATAGGCAGGAGAGAGAAATCTGCTCATTAACATGTCCCTTTGCCAATGGATAATTCCAAAACCCTGCATACATGTAGTATACTACCTTTACTAATTAATATTGCCAGGTATGAAATGTAATAAATCTGCAATTTTCTTAATATTAAAACGGAGAAAATTTTCAAATGGCACAAACTAGATCTTTTGCAAACATAAATGATATTGTTTATGAAGCTAAAGCATTAGTAGTGTGTGAAGATTAAACAGAATTCTGTACTGACCAGATGATTTCTTTACCCGCACAAGAGGGTACTTGATCCAAGTATTTTCAGGTACCCATCTTTCTCTAATTGCTCTCATGGCACCAAGGTTAGTAACATTAGGCGGCCACAGAACCTCATCGTCCACCACCCAGTGAGAAGGGATAACCTCCTCTACCTCCACATTGTTCTCCTCCCAAATAACTCTACTCCACATCTGTAATAAACAGAAAAAGTGTGATCTACTACATGCAGACCATTATTATGATGTGTCTGTACATATATCCATCATCTGCGTCTGTCGTCGCCGTCGTTGCCGTCGCCGTGCACTTTTACCGATAACACGATAAGTGGAAAACCATTTTACCTTTTGACTTGAAACTTGCAGAACTGATGAATATTCATAATACACAGGTCAAGTTCGAAAATCAGCATGATCGTGTCACTTTTAGGGAATTTATGCTGTTTTTTCACTTTTTTCAGCATATATGCAGCACCGATAACACGATAAGTGGAAAACCATTTTACCTTTTGACTTGAAACTTACAGAACTGATGAATATTCATAATACGCCAGTCAAGTTCGAAAATCAGCATGATTGGGCCATTTTTAGGGAATTTATGCTGTTTTTTCACTTTTTTCAATATAAATGCAACACTGATAACACAATATAAGAACAAGGCAGCAAAGCTGTCAAATGTACAGACAAAAACCAGAAAATAAAAACGCAGGAAATAGGATACTGTCAATTCTGATGAACTAATGTATTATGCTTACTGTAACTGCATAGCCAACATCAAATTCTTATTTTGCATAACATTGGATTAGGATGAAAGTAAAATGTGTATCAAGCGTAAGACTAAGTTCCAATACCTAGATCAATCTAACAGGATCAATGCAACTCCAAGGGGTTTCTCACTAAATTGCTTTCAGTTTGAGAGTCTTAGGATTCTGGCATGCCAGTTTCAGTAGGCGTGACAGACAACTAAGCCACTTACATTGATTGCAATTTAGCGAGAATTCCCATGGAGATAGATCGATCCACAGTTAGCGTGATAGGGTCTGGAAATAGTCCCTAAGGTGTCAGGCTGATAAGAGTTAAACTTTGGAAATGCCAGAATGAGGTACAGTGAAAATTACACACAAAAAAAAATTGCTTAACTCATTAAAATATATATATATATATATATATATATATATATATATATATATATATATATATATATATATTATTAATTTTTTTTTTTGGGCTGTATGTCAATCCTAAGAATCATTCTTGTAACTTAACAAAATACAGAAAATGTTACAAAGTAAGAGTACAGGGCTCCTGGCAGATGGGAGTGATAAGTCACAACTTGAAAATGCCAGTATAGCACTCTATAAACCTGCATTGCCTCCAAAACAGAAAACAATCACACTGGTTTTCAAACACAAGCTGCGCACTTCTGTCTTATGAAACTTTTCACTAAGTTTCAGTATCGTAAGTAACATGGTTTTCCCTTTATCGCTATCCTGGCAGCAGTGTCCAAAATAGGGTTTTCTTCAACTTTCATGCAATAAAACATAATACTTAACAGCATAATGACCATCAAATTTTTTATAAAAAAATAAAAGTATCATGAATATTCAGAAAATGTGATTTGGGAAGGTCTTCAAGGCCATGGAAGTTCAGAGTCACACTTTCAAAATGCCAAAATGTAAACAAGAGATAACTGTACTGAAATGATTTTCTTTCCATTTTCAACACCTTTTTTAAAACAAAATGATCAATAAACTGTCATTTTTAAATGTTCAACTAGGAAAATTGTTGACATAGGAAAAATAGCAATAGAACAATTTTCAATGTCCAATTTGCTCCATTTGCAGATGCTGAACATAGTGAATGATTAAATCTGACAAACTGCAATGATGAGTTCCTTTCCATTTATGATACTTTATTACACAATGCACAATATTATAACAGGTTTACCGTCATTTTTATATAATCAACAAACAATATTGTTAAGAAGCAGAAAATGTCAAAACAACACTTTTACATATCTTATTAGTTCCATAATGAGACTGTTAACATGCCTAAGAATTAAATCTGAAGAAATAACAATTATATAAATATACAAAAATACAGAAAATGCACAGCACTTCTGGTGGATGGGAGCATAAAATCACATCTTGAAGATGCTTGTGTTTGAAAAATAATTAAAAAAAATTTTTTAATAAAACGTAAAAAATTCCAATAAAGCTGCTATTCAAACTTTTAATCTAGCTGTATTAACTTGATATTAATAACCCCACCAAGTTTGAGAAAAATAAAGCACTGTTATTCATCTATAGCATGTTGGCATAACACAATCTTTTTGTTGTAAATTTATTTGCAATGTTAAACACCATTTATCTGCACAATTATCACCAAATCCTAATTTTGTGACACAGTTAAGAGAGCTAAACCTATGGGACTTTACAGGGAAATCTCAAGGAGTGTTTTATGTAATCTCATTTAATGGCCAATTGAAAATTAATGAGTAGGCAAGTGACTTTATAGACCTTAATTTAATTAGTGATCACCCAAGGGACAATTTTATAGACTGTCATCCATACAGTACCATCATATAGCACAAAGGTGTTGCATACATGCTGAAAAAAGTGAAAAAACAGCATTACTTCCCTAAAAATGACCCGATGATGCTGATTTTCAAACTTGACCTGCATATTATGAATATTCATTAGTTCTGCAAGTTTCAAACCAAAAGGTAAAATGGTTTTCCACTTATCGTGTTATCGGTGCTGCATATATGTTGAAAAAAGTGAAAAAACAGCATATCTACCCTAATAATGACCCGATCATGCTGATTTTCGAACTTGACCTGAATATTCATTAGTTCTGCAAGTTTCTGTGTCTGTACATAAAAACGGATTGGCCAATTGTCATTATCCTCACAGGAGTGGTCAATCTTACTAAAATGCAGGTTGAGTTCGAAAATCAGCATCAATTATTAGGCACGTTATCAGTCTCATTATTGAACTAATAAGATGCGTAAAAGTGTTTGTTTGATATTTCCTGCATCTTTACAACTGTAAATTCTGTAGTGTACGTAGCTGTACGAAGACATTTTCATGACTTGACAATGATTAATCAACATAGACATTTTTTGACATGTAATTTATTTTTTAAAAATTATATGATATCTTGTTGGCGTAAATTTTTCAAAATATACATTTGAATTGCAGACTATTAACTACATGTAATATTTAAATGTTAAAATTGCAATATTTCCTGAGCATTTTTTTTTTTTTGCTGATATATAAAAAGGTGCTAAAGGGAAATTGTACTAGTGTCTACAAGTCTTTCAAAAGTTAAATACCATATAAAAAATACTTCGCTATTAAAAAATGAAAAGAATGTACATTCAATGGAAATGTCTGCTTTTATTTCACAATAAAATATTGTATGATGTACAGTTACATAAAGAAAAGATAAAGTAAAAAACAAGATCACAGTATTGTAGGCAGGATTAATGGGAAAAAATCCAAGGAAACAGAAGTAAACTTCTATTATTTCTGAGAAGAATCTTTTTGCAAATAAAATATATTATTCAAAAAGAAAACTGGTCATTTAGTAAAGGGGCGCTGGATAAAAATTAAATTTCAATCTGCTTTAGAAATTTGTAAAAAAAAATTCATTAATCTAAATAGTGAAGTAATCATGCATGTAGCTGTTGTAAATTAACTTGAATGATGGATTCCTTCATGTATCCTCTCTAATATATATATATATATATATATATATATATATATATATATATATATCATGAGGTGCCTTCAATTTAACTTGCATGTTGGCTTTTCTGGAAAGAAAAAAAAAGATTTAGATGTATTTAAAAAAGAGAATTCTAGATATGCAAAAATATTTGTGCACAATATCTTACTTACATTATGTAAATAGACTTGCAGTAACTGTTGTAAACTTATATGTTGGCTTCTCTGAAGAAAATACATATAAATGTATTTAAAAAAGAGAATTCTGGGTATACAAAAATATATCAGTGGATATAAGAATATGAAGAACACATGCACACACACACACACATACATTTTTTAGATAGAGAGAGGGACAACTCTTCCATTATAACTGACTAATTTAAATGTCAGTTCAATATGATTGAATCAATGTTGAATCAAGGTGAAAAACTTACTCAAACATCAACATTCAAAAATGCAAGTTGAATTAAAGTTGAAATATTGTTGGTTTATCAACTCAATCTTACTTCAAACTTGAATCAATGTTGATATGCCAACTTTGAATTTGTTGTCGTTGAATCAAAGTTGAATCAATGTTGAAATGTCAACGTTGAATTTGTTGTCGTTGAATCAACGTTGAATCAACGTTGAAATGCCAATGTTGAATTTGTTGTCGTTGAATCAATGTTGAATCAATGTTGAAATGCCAACGTTGAATTTGTTGTCGTTGAATCAACGTTGAAATGTCAACGTTGAATTATGGTCGTTGAATCAACATTGATTCAACGTTTATCAACGTCTCAACATAAATTCAACATTGATTCAACGTTGAATCAACGTTGTGTGCCTGCTGGGATGCTTTTATATTTTCAAGAAAGTTGGGAACATCTAATTTAAAACATTTTATTATGTACCAGTTGACAGTATTTCATAAAAAAGTGTGAATAAATTGTGAGTCACAAAGCTGCTTTTCAGTTACAGTATCCAACAAACATTAAATATTTCAGTAGGTGAGAAAGCGCGTAACCATATGCTAAAGCTGCCGGTAGTAGCAATACCCAGTGCGAGTGTCTTGGGGACTGCGAATGTGTAACACGAGGAAACGTTAGCACTTACGTACGCTACTTACCTTTCACTACCAGGCATTTTGGATTCCCGGCCACCTTCCTACATGTATTTGAAAACTGCCCATAGTGAATATAACTCGCTTACCTGTTAAGGTTCTCTAAACATGGTCTATCTTCACCCATGATTTGTGTTTGTTTACATCTCGAATCTGACCAGAGACACCGCGTTATTTCAAACTGGGCCAATTAAGATGGCTTACAGACGGGGCGTGGCAGCTGCAGACGGTGATTATTATTATTATTATTATTTGCGATATTAAGGCACAATATTAGCACTTTCACATAAATGTGATTTATTCTGAAATGAGAGGCCTATATATAAGTACCGGTAGCTATGGGCAAATGGCTTGGATAATATCAGTTTATTTTGTAATACGTTTATATGCACACATCATGAAAACAATTGACAAATAATTTCCCATTGAAATGCCTGCAAAACTGTATGAATAAATAATTTGGTGAAATATTTCATAACCCTATGGACAGCAGACTCACTGACATAACTGCCAATGACACAAAAATATACTGTCAAAATGTTACCGGTACTTTTCATAACGTCATGCAGTACTTGAACACGTGCACACCCCTTGTGTGTAAACAAACCACTGCACTGCTCAAAGTCGGAAGCTCCCTCCGCCAGCGGTCTCACACGGCACAGTACCTGTGCCTGGTCCTGCAAAAAAATTGATGCCTCAATTGACGCCCCAGCCTGCTCCTTGATATCAAAATTAAACCTAACAACACTAAAAAATACCAGAAAAAAAAAAAAAAAAAAAAAAAAAACGGGAAAAATCACTAATTTTTTTCACAGCACTTCATTCGTTTATAACAATACGTGATTAGCCAGATAGGGTTGAAAAAATTTTTTTCTTCATTATTGTGATCAGAAGGTGTGTTTGGTCATTTGTAGTCAGTATAAAGTACTAGAACAGTGGTTTTGTCAACATTAAGGAAGAAATAGCGCAAAAACTCTCCCTGCCCCCCTCTCTCCAAATCCTATTCTCAGGAGTGCTTTTTGGCAATCCTTAAAGCTGAAATTGGGGGCTTTAATGAAGTGACCTGGACGCGTTTCCACATTTTTTAAGAATGACAGGTGTGGTAGATTGATTACAGTCACATTTCGGAAAAATCAGAGACGGGTCGATCCTGGGTGATTTTGAGTGATTTTCATAAGGTCCGGATATGGCAGTTTTCTTCAATTTTGGCCAGATAGGGTTGAAAAACTTTTTTCTTCATTATTGTGATCAGTAGGTGTGTTTGGTCATTTGTAGTCAGTATAAAGTACAAGAACAGTGGTTTTGTCAACATTAAGGAAAAAATAGAGCAAAAACTCTCCCTGCCCCACCTCTCTCCAAATCCTGTTCTCAGGAGTGCTTTTTGGCAATCTTTAAACCTGAAATTGGGGGCTTTAATAAAGTGACCCGGGCGCGTTTCCACATTTTTTATGAATGACAGGTGTGGGAGATTGATTTTAGTCACATTTCAGAAAAATCGGAGATGGGTCGATCCTGGGTGATTTTGAGTGATTTTCATAAGGTCCGGATATGACAGTTTTCTTCAATTTTGGCCAGATAGGATTGAAAAATTTTTTTCTTCATTATAATGTCAGGTAGGTGTGTTCGGTCATTTGTAGTAAGAATAAAGTGCTGGAATAGTGGTGGTGTCAACATTAAGGAAGAAATAGAGCAAAAACTGTCTCCCTCTCAGATTCTGTTCTCAGAGCTTATTTTTGGATCATCTTTAAAGCTAGAATTGGGGGCCTTGATGAAGTGACCCGGGCGCGTTTCCACATTTTTTATGAATGACAGGTGTGGTAGATTGATTTTCGTCACTTTTTGGAAAAATCGGAGACGGGTCGATTTTTGGTGATTTTGAGTGATTTTGAACAGTGCCGGCACTGTGAGATTTCTTCAATTTTGGCCAGGTAGGGATGAAAATTTTTTTTCTTCATTATAGTGTCAGGTAGGTGTGTTCGGTCATTTGTAGTAAGAATAAAGTGCTGGAAGAGTGGTTGTTGCGGATCCCACATCAAAACAAACAAACGACGGGAAATGTTCACACTTTATTTCACGCACACTGACATGGATATGGTGAAACTAAAAATAACAAAATAATGAAATATAAATACCAAACTAATTATACAAAATACACAAATATAACATAAATTGAATACAAATATAAAAAGAAATAATAAATTAATTATAAGAAACGGAAATGTTGTGCAAATGATTAACAATAGAATTGAATACAATACGTACAGAGAAATGTGGCTTTCCCGTCCAAATGTTGATCCACAAATTTTGCCTACTAAAACTTCAGACTCGGCGACCTGAGCCTTCGCTCGTCAAATACAACGTGGCCGCGCCCAGAAACTGCTGCATACAGTATATATACAGAGTAAATGATTTGCATAATAATACAAAGCTGACTAGTGATACGATTGTAAACGCAAATTGTTGGCATAAGCGACAACACTCCCACTTAAACAAAAAAAAAAAAATTAATTGTACAAACACACACACAAAAAATGCATTTATCTACCTCACTATATACTCAAACAAACACATATTCACTATATTATCTGTCACAAACAAACAAACAAAAATAAATAATATTACTTATTCTTATTCAAATCTACTTACAATTTATTGTTTAAACAATGTCACTTAAAAAATATTGTAACAATATAATACATATCTTAATAGTCTACTTATTCTTATACAAATTTACTTACAATTTATTGTTTAAACAATGTCACTTAAACAATATTGTAATAATATAACACATATCTTAACAGTCTCCCTCTAAAAATACTAATTTTGTGATGGGTCTATTATAGCGAGACGATTTAGTACGAACCGTAGCGCTACGCACTAAGCTATCTCTCCCAATCTTAACATTTTCTACTACAGCTAGAGGCCATGAACCACGGGGCATAGAAGCATCAACAATAAGGACAAGGTCCCCCTTCTTTAAAATTCGCTTGATCTCCCGCCACTTAGGTCTAGACTGAAGCAAAGATAAATATTCCCTAGTCCGTCGCTTCCAGAACTGGGAAACAAGAAATTGACAATGTCTCCACAACCGTCTATACGCATCTGCTATTTCAAAATCACCCCAAGGAAGAGAGGGATTGTTACGGAGTAGTAACAGATGGTTAGGAGTAAGAGCGTCACAGTCATTTGAGTCAGTGCTGACTTTTGTCATGGGTCTTCCATTTATAATGCTTTCGCACTCACATAAAATTGTTTGTAATACCCAATCAGATAATGACTTGGTAGACACATTTGACAACAGTGCTGTCAGGATTTTTCTGACAGTTCTTATCATGCGTTCCCAGATCCCTCCATGATGGGATGCATGTGGGGGGTTAAAATTCCACTCGACGCCTCTGCGTCTTGTTTCCCTAAGTATTTTACTCTTGTCAAGCTGACGTAAGCTTCGCGCTAGCTCACTTTGAGCACCAATAAAATTCGTAGCATTGTCACTATAAAGTTTGGAAGGACATCCTCTTCTCGCGACAAAACGGAAAAACCCATTGAGAAACGCGTCTGTACTCAAATTTTCCAACACCTCAATATGCAACGCCCGTGTTTTGAAACAAGTAAAAATGCATCCATAACGCTTTACGTCAGAACGTCCTACTTTCACAACAAGTGGCCCGAAAATATCGATGACGACAATATCAAAAGGAGGCCCCCCTGCGCTACACCTGTCCTCGGGCAAATCCGCCATTTTCTGCGACATAGAACGCGTAGAGCTTTTTGCAGATTACGCAGTTTTTGACGATTTTCTTCACCAAATTTCTTCCATCGACTATCCAGTACTTCCGACGGACAATACTATGGGTCCACTCAGTTCCCATATGTGCTCCACCGTGAAAGTCGCGAATGATTGAAGAGCAAATTTTGTGAGATCTGGGCAAAATGGGGGGCTGTTTACATGCTAATGATGAATGAATAAGCCGACCGCCAACAACTAAAATCCCGTCCTTCACAATAGGAGATAACTTGTAGATTGCACTCGATCGCGAAATAACGCCGGACTCACTCAAAGATTGAATTTCACGACCGAATACTTCGCTTTGGACTGCTCTGAAGATGTAATAGAAATAATCAGGCATGACTTCCCATTTAATCCCGAGAGCCTTTGCATGAGAATCGAACGCTAATTCTTTCACCTCTTTAGCTCTGTCATCAACAGGGATAGCTCTATTTAATTCGAAGTCATTTACTACGAATTGAGTGAGATCGAAACCGCCGCGGCTCACCGCGCGTTTTGTGCCTTCAATGACCTCACGAGCCTCTTTTCTGGTTTTCACGGATTTGAACAAATCATCTACATAAAAAGATTTCAACACGGTGTTTCTGATCAATTCTGTGACTTCATGGTCTTTTACTGTGCGTCTTAGAGCATAACAGCTTGCGCTCCCTGACCACTTTCCACCAAACAAATGGACGCGCATGCGATAGTGAACAAGATTTTCCCCGTCGCGCCATAAGAATCTGAGCGAATTTCTATCGCATTCGGGCACCATAACTTGATAGTACATGGCCTTGATGTCCGCCATTATCGCGTATTTATGTTGACGAAATCGCAACAAAATACCTAACAGCTTGTTTATGAAATCTGGGCCTTGTTTGGTCTGAGAATTTAGACTAACACCCTGCCATTTGCACGCACAATCATAAACAACTCGCAATTTCTCAGGTTTTGAGGGATTCAAAACATGTCTGTGCGGAATATACCATACTGTGCCGTCGCGCAGATCAATTTCATCATCTGGGACTTTCTCAACATAACTATCGGAAATCAAATCCAATATGTTGTCGTGATATTTTTCGTATAACCCGTCCTTCTCCAGCTTACGTTCTAAACTGTGTAAGCGGTCGAGCGCCACGTTCTTGTTATACGGAAATTTCGGACACCCTGTTTTCCACGGTATCGGTAACACGTAATGACCGTTGTCCTCACTAACAGTCGATTCCCACAGGGCCAAAACTTCTCTATCTTCTTGCGAGAAAGAAACCGCGCTCTCATTTTCGAGTCGCCATAAATTCTCAATATTTTCTTCAACCGAGAGAAAATTGACTGAAATGTCAGATGCCAACTTTTCGTTCAACGGGCCGTTCAATGTCCAACCTAAGCGCGAACGAGACGCGTAAAGTTTCAAATTTCCGCTTTCATCGCAACGCGTCTCTAACGGCATGATCAAATGCGCGTTGTCCATTCCAATAATAATATCTGCGTGACCCGATCCTGTGTTACTGAAAGGTATATCTTTCAAATACGGATACGCATCAGTGTTAACTCGCGAATTCGCTCGCACACGAATTTGTGGGATAACTAACACATTTGACAAACAATAGGAGACATTCAAATCATGAACAGGTGACACCTGAAATGACACAACGTGAGATTTTGTACTTTGTGAACAACTCAACGTGTTCATTTGATAGTTCAAGCTTTGTGAGTGTTTGAGAGAAAGTTCATTTGCAAGACGTTCAGAAATAAATGTTGAAGTAGAACCATTGTCCAAAAGAGCGGAAGCTATCACGTGTCCGTTTACTCTGACGGACACAATGGGCAGATTCACATGATTGGAATTAGAGTGAACACTAGCGTTCGTCACGGTGTCTGAAATGCCGGTTCTTGCGGTTTTGGAGGACGACTTCTCACTTTGACCGAAATGAATAAACTTTGAGTGCTTACGTCCACATCCTGGCACAGTACACACAGTATTTTTCCGACAATCTTTAGCAAAATGTCCAGCTGAAAAACAATTGTGACACAAGCGATTTTGCTTTATGATATCAAAACGAGCTTGAACGCTTTTGGCCTTGAAGACCTCACAATGAAACAAATCATGCGGCTGATGACAGACAACACATGGAGGGAGATCACGCTGAACAGGGGGTTCAAAAGGGGGGTCAATGGGCCCTTGGGCGGTATAGGAAAAAGTACTAGATGACTTACGGCCAGGATGATATACAGGACTGTCCCCATAAACCGGGTCATTGGCCTCTGTTGCTTGTTGTGACACAAAATCTACAAATTGTGAGAATGTGGGATACCTTTTCTCAACACTTTTAATTTTGAGTGCTTTATATCGCCATTTGTCTACTATCTTTACTCTACACCTTTTCACAGTATCTAAGATTGATTTTTGATTCTCAACCTCACTTAGCATGTCTAACTTTTCCAAAGTGACACTAGCAACTTGCAAATCATCTGCCAATTTTTGTAATTCATCTGGCGTATTTACATTTTTGCCTGATTTGAGATCATTAATAATACGCTGGGCTACTAAGTGATCATTACCAAATCTGGCCTTCAAAATTTCCCGTGCTTTATCATTACCCGATTCACCAATTAGAACACAATTTTTTATTGCATCTTTGGCAGCACCAGACGTGTATTGCAATAACCTGGTCAACTTGATATTTTTATCATCAATTTTGCTGTCAATAGTTTCGTCAAATACTGCACAAAAGCTATAGAAATCAGATGGATTTCCAGAAAATGTGTCTATTTCTGCTTTTGGTAATGAAAGTAAATTGATAAGTTTTTGCTCAGATAATTGTTCAGATTCACTTTCTGGTTTTAGACTTTTCATGAAAGTAACACCTGCTCCAATACCTCTTATGTAGCTATCTTGTACCTGAGAAAACCAAGCTTCACTGGTTTCAATGTCAGAGTCAGTTTCAAGTAGAGAATGATACGCATCATGACAGTTTTCAAAGCTTGTAAACACTTCTTTCAACTTACTAACGTTTGCGTCGACAGTCTTTGGTTCATCCGCGGCTATAGCACGCTCTATCACCCCAATCACTCGTGTAACAGCGCCCTTCCGTGCCCTACGTGCGAGTCGCAGCTTCTCGATTTCTTGATCCTTGCTTTCACTCATATTGTAGTTTCTTACATGGAAATGGTGTCGTCTAAGGGTAATTCAGTTGTCCAATGTCTAGATTTCTCTTTTCACTATTGCGGATCCCACATCAAAACAAACAAACGACGGGAAATGTTCACACTTTATTTCACGCACACTGACATGGATATGGTGAAACTAAAAATAACAAAATAATGAAATATAAATACCAAACTAATTATACAAAATACACAAATATAACATAAATTGAATACAAATATAAAAAGAAATAATAAATTAATTATAAGAAACGGAAATGTTGTGCAAATGATTAACAATAGAATTGAATACAATACGTACAGAGAAATGTGGCTTTCCCGTCCAAATGTTGATCCACAAATTTTGCCTACTAAAACTTCAGACTCGGCGACCTGAGCCTTCGCTCGTCAAATACAACGTGGCCGCGCCCAGAAACTGCTGCATACAGTATATATACAGAGTAAATGATTTGCATAATAATACAAAGCTGACTAGTGATACGATTGTAAACGCAAATTGTTGGCATAAGCGACAACAGTGGTGGTGTCAACATTAAGGAAGAAATAGAGCAAAAACTCTGTCTCCCCCCCCCCCCCTCTCAGATTCTGTTCTCAGAGCTTATTTTTGGATCATCTTTAAAGCTAGAATTGGGGGCCTTGATGAAGTGACCCGGGCGCGTTTCCACATTTTTTATGAATGACAGCTGTGGTAGATTGATTTTCGTCACTTTTTGGAAAAATCGGAGACGGGTCGATTTTTGGTGATTTTGAGTGATTTTGAACAGTGCCGGCACTGTGAGATTTCTTCAATTTTGGCCAGGTAGGGATGAAAATTTTTTTTCTTCATTATAGTGTCAGGTAGGTGTGTTCGGTCATTTGTAGTAAGAATAAAGTGCTGGAAGAGTGGTGGTGTCAACATTAAGGAAGAAATAGAGCAAAAACTCTGTCTCCCCCCCCTCTCAGATTCTGTTCTCAGAGCTTATTTTTGGATCATCTTTAAAGCTAGAATTGGGGGCCTTGATGAAGTGACCCGGGCGCGTTTCCACATTTTTTATGAATGACAGGTGTGGTAGATTGATTTTCGTCACTTTTTAGAAAAATCGGAGACGGGTCGATTTTTGGTGATTTTGAGTGATTTTGAACAGTGCCAGCACTGTGAGATTTCTTCAATTTTGGCCAGGTAGGGATGAAAATTTTTTTTCTTCATTATAGTGTCAGGTAGGTGTGTTCGGTCATTTGTAGTAAGAATAAAGTGCTGGAAGAGTGGTGGTGTCAACATTAAGGAAGAAATAGAGCAGAAACTCTGTCTCCCCCCCCCTCTCAGATTCTGTTCTCAGAGCTTATTTTTGGATCATCTTTAAAGCTAGAATTGGGGGCCTTGATGAAGTGACCCGGGCGCGTTTCCACATTTTTTATGAATGACAGGTGTGGTAGATTGATTTTCGTCACTTTTTGGAAAAATCGGAGACGGGTCGATTTTTGGTGATTTTGAGTGATTTTGAACAGTGCCGGCACTGTGAGATTTCTTCAATTTTGGCCAGGTAGGGATGAAAATTTTTTTTCGTCATTATAGTGTCAGGTAGGTGTGTTCGGTCATTTGTAGTAAGAATAAAGTGCTGGAAGAGTGGTGGTGTCAACATTAAGGAAGAAATAGAGCAAAAACTCTGTCTCCCCCCCCCTCTCAGATTCTGTTCTCAGAGCTAATTTTTGGATCATCTTTAAAGCTAGAATTGGGGGCCTTGATGAAGTGACCCGGGCGCGTTTCCACATTTTTTATGAATGACAGGTGTGGTAGATTGATTTTCGTCACTTTTTGGAAAAATCGGAGACGGGTCGATTTTTGGTGATTTTGAGTGATTTTGAACAGTGCCGGCACTGTGAGATTTCTTCAATTTTGGCCAGGTAGGGATGAAAATTTTTTTTCTTCATTATAGTGTCAGGTAGGTGTGTTCGGTCATTTGTAGTAAGAATAAAGTGCTGGAAGAGTGGTGGTGTCAACATTAAGGAAGAAATAGAGCAAAAACTCTGTCTCCCCCCCCTCTCAGATTCTGTTCTCAGAGCTTATTTTTGGATCATCTTTAAAGCTAGAATTGGGGGCCTTGATGAAGTGACCCGGGCGCGTTTCCACATTTTTTATAAATGACAGCTGTGGTAGATTGATTTTCGTCACTTTTTGGAAAAATCGGAGACGGGTCGATTTTTGGTGATTTTGAGTGATTTTGAACAGTGCCGGCACTGTGAGATTTCTTCAATTTTGGCCAGGTAGGGATGAAAATTTTTTTTCTTCATTATAGTGTCAGGTAGGTGTGTTCGGTCATTTGTAGTAAGAATAAAGTGCTGGAAGAGTGGTGGTGTCAACATTAAGGAAGAAATAGAGCAAAAACTCTGTCTCCCCCCCCCTCTCAGATTCTGTTCTCAGAGCTTATTTTTGGATCATCTTTAAAGCTAGAATTGGGGGCCTTGATGAAGTGACCCGGGCGCGTTTCCACATTTTTTATGAATGACAGCTGTGGTAGATTGATTTTCGTCACTTTTTGGAAAAATGGGAGACGGGTCGATTTTTGGTGATTTTGAGTGATTTTGAACAGTGCCGGCACTGTGAGATTTCTTCAATTTTGGCCAGGTAGGGATGAAAATTTTTTTTCTTCATTATAGTGTCAGGTAGGTGTGTTCGGTCATTTGTAGTAAGAATAAAGTGCTGGAAGAGTGGTGGTGTCAACATTAAGGAAGAAATAGAGCAAAAACTCTGTCTCCCCCCCCCCTCTCAGATTCTGTTCTCAGAGCTAATTTTTGGATCATCTTTAAAGCTAGAATTGGGGGCCTTGATGAAGTGACCCGGGCGCGTTTCCACATTTTTTATGAATGACAGGTGTGGTAGATTGATTTTCGTCATTTTTTGGAAAAATCGGAGACGGGTCGATTTTTGGTGATTTTGAGTGATTTTGAACAGTGCCGGCACTGTGAGATTTCTTCAATTTTGGCCAGGTAGGGATGAAAATTTTTTTTCTTCATTATAGTGTCAGGTAGGTGTGTTCGGTCATTTGTAGTAAGAATAAAGTGCTGGAAGAGTGGTGGTGTCAACATTAAGGAAGAAATAGAGCAAAAACTCTGTCTCCCCCCCCCTCTCAGATTCTGTTCTCAGAGCTAATTTTTGGATCATCCTTAAAGCTAGAATTGGGGGCCTTGATGAAGTGACCTGGGCGCGTTTCCACATTTTTTATGAATGACAGGTGTGGTAGATTGATTTTCGTCATTTTTTGGAAAAATCGGAGACGGGTCGATTTTTGGTGATTTTGAGTGATTTTGAACAGTGCCGGCACTGTGAGATTTCTTCAATTTTGGCCAGGTAGGGATGAAAATTTTTTTTCTTCATTATAGTGTCAGGTAGGTGTGTTCGGTCATTTGTAGTAAGAATAAAGTGCTGGAAGAGTGGTGGTGTCAACATTAAGGAAGAAATAGAGCAAAAATTCTGTCTCCCCCCCCCCTCTCAGATTCTGTTCTCAGAGCTTATTTTTGGATCATCTTTAAAGCTAGAATTGGGGGACTTGATGAAGTGACCCGGGCGCGTTTCCACATTTTTTATGAATGACAGGTGTGGTAGATTGATTTTCGTCACTTTTTGGAAAAATCGGAGACGGGTCGATTTTTGGTGATTTTGAGTGATTTTGAACAGTGCTGGCACTGTGAGATTTCTTCAATTTTGGCCAGGTAGGGATGAAATTTTTTTTTTCTTCATTATAGTGTCAGGTAGGTGTGTTCGGTCATTTGTAGTAAGAATAAAGTGCTGGAAGAGTGGTGGTGTCAACATTAAGGAAGAAATAAAGCAAAAACTCTGTCTCCCCCCCCCCCCCTCTCAGATTCTGTTCTCAGAGCTTATTTTTGGATCATCTTTAAAGCTAGAATTGGGGGCCTTGATGAAGTGACCCGGGCGCGTTTCCACATTTTTTATGAATGACAGGTGTGGTAGATTGATTTTCGTCACTCTTTAGAAAAATCGGAGACGGGTCGATTTTTGTTGATTTTGAGTGATTTTGAACAGTGCCGGCACTGTGAGATTTCTTCAATTTTGGCCAGGTAGGGATGAAAATTTTTTTTTTTCATTATAGTGTCAGGTAGGTGTGTTCGGTCATTTGTAGTAAGAATAAAGTGCTGGAAGAGTGGTGGTGTCAACATTAAGGAAGAAATAGAGCAAAAACTCTGTCTCCCCCCCCCCCCTCTCAGATTCTGTTCTCAGAGCTTATTTTTGGATCATCTTTAAAGCTAGAATTGGGGGCCTTGATGAAGTGACCCGGGCGCGTTTCCACATTTTTTATGAATGACAGGTGTGGTAGATTGATTTTCGTCACTTTTTGGAAAAATCGGAGACGGGTCGATTTTTGGTGATTTTGAGTGATTTTGAACAGTGCCGGCACTGTGAGATTTCTTCAATTTTGGCCAGGTAGGGATGAAAATTTTTTTTCTTCATTATAGTGTCAGGTAGGTGTGTTCGGTCATTTGTAGTAAGAATAAAGTGCTGGAAGAGTGGTGGTGTCAACATTAAGGAAGAAATAGAGCAAAAACTCTGTCTCCCCCCCCCCCTCTCAGATTCTGTTCTCAGAGCTTATTTTTGGATCATCTTTAAAGCTAGAATTGGGGGCCTTGATGAAGTGACCCGGGCGCGTTTCCACATTTTTTATGAATGACAGGTGTGGTAGATTGATTTTCGTCACTTTTTGGAAAAATCGGAGACGGGTCGATTTTTGGTGATTTTGAGTGATTTTGAACAGTGCCGGCACTGTGAGATTTCTTCAATTTTGGCCAGGTAGGGATGAAAATTTTTTTTCTTCATTATAGTGTCAGGTAGGTGTGTTCGGTCATTTGTAGTAAGAATAAAGTGCTGGAAGAGTGGTGGTGTCAACATTAAGGAAGAAATAAAGCAAAAACTCTGTCTCCCCCCCCCCCTCTCAGATTCTGTTCTCAGAGCTTATTTTTGGATCATCTTTAAAGCTAGAATTGGGGGCCTTGATGAAGTGACCCGGGCGCGTTTCCACATTTTTTATGAATGACAGGTGTGGTAGATTGATTTTCGTCACTTTTTGGAAAAATCGGAGACGGGTTGATTTTTGGTGATTTTGAGTGATTTTGAACAGTGCCGGCACTGTGAGATTTCTTCAATTTTGGCCAGGTAGGGATGAAAATTTTTTTTCTTCATTATAGTGTCAGGTAGGTGTGTTCGGTCATTTGTAGTAAGAATAAAGTGCTGGAAGAGTGGTGGTGTCAACATTAAGGAAGAAATAGAGCAAAAACTCTGTCTCCCCCCCCCCTCTCAGATTCTGTTCTCAGAGCTAATTTTTGGATCATCTTTAAAGCTAGAATTGGGGGCCTTGATGAAGTGACCCGGGCGCGTTTCCACATTTTTTATGAATGACAGGTGTGGTAGATTGATTTTCGTCATTTTTTGGAAAAATCGGAGACGGGTCTATTTTTGGTGATTTTGAGTGATTTTGAACAGTGCCGGCACTGTGAGATTTCTTCAATTTTGGCCAGGTAGGGATGAAAATTTTTTTTCTTCATTATAGTGTCAGGTAGGTGTGTTCGGTCATTTGTAGTAAGAATAAAGTGCTGGAAGAGTGGTGGTGTCAACATTAAGGAAGAAATAGAGCAAAAATTCTGTCTCCCCCCCCCCTCTCAGATTCTGTTCTCAGAGCTTATTTTTGGATCATCTTTAAAGCTAGAATTGGGGGACTTGATGAAGTGACCCGGGCGCGTTTCCACATTTTTTATGAATGACAGGTGTGGTAGATTGATTTTCGTCACTTTTTGGAAAAATCGGAGACGGGTCGATTTTTGGTGATTTTGAGTGATTTTGAACAGTGCCGGCACTGTGAGATTTCTTCAATTTTGGCCAGGTAGGGATGAAAATTTTTTTTTCTTCATTATAGTGTCAGGTAGGTGTGTTCGGTCATTTGTAGTAAGAATAAAGTGCTGGAAGAGTGGTGGTGTCAACATTAAGGAAGAAATAAAGCAAAAACTCTGTCTCCCCCCCCCCCCCTCTCAGATTCTGTTCTCAGAGCTTATTTTTGGATCATCTTTAAAGCTAGAATTGGGGGCCTTGATGAAGTGACCCGGGCGCGTTTCCACATTTTTTATGAATGACAGGTGTGGTAGATTGATTTTCGTCACTTTTTGGAAAAATGGGAGACGGGTCGATTTTTGGTGATTTTGAGTGATTTTGAACAGTGCCGGCACTGTGAGATTTCTTCAATTTTGGCCAGGTAGGGATGAAAATTTTTTTTCTTCATTATAGTGTCAGGTAGGTGTGTTCGGTCATTTGTAGTAAGAATAAAGTGCTGGAAGAGTGGTGGTGTCAACATTAAGGAAGAAATAGAGCAAAAACTCTGTCTCCCCCCCCCCTCTCAGATTCTGTTCTCAGAGCTTATTTTTGGATCATCTTTAAAGCTAGAATTGGGGGCCTTGATGAAGTGACCCGGGCGCGTTTCCACATTTTTTATGAATGACAGGTGTGGTAGATTGATTTTCGTCACTCTTTAGAAAAATCGGAGACGGGTCGATTTTTGTTGATTTTGAGTGATTTTGAACAGTGCCGGCACTGTGAGATTTCTTCAATTTTGGCCAGGTAGGGATGAAAATTTTTTTTTTTCATTATAGTGTCAGGTAGGTGTGTTCGGTCATTTGTAGTAAGAATAAAGTGCTGGAAGAGTGGTGGTGTCAACATTAAGGAAGAAATAGAGCAAAAACTCTGTCTCCCCCCCCCCCTCTCAGATTCTGTTCTCAGAGCTTATTTTTGGATCATCTTTAAAGCTAGAATTGGGGGCCTTGATGAAGTGACCCGGGCGCGTTTCCACATTTTTTATGAATGACAGGTGTGGTAGATTGATTTTCGTCACTTTTTGGAAAAATCGGAGACGGGTCGATTTTTGGTGATTTTGAGTGATTTTGAACAGTGCCGGCACTGTGAGATTTCTTCAATTTTGGCCAGGTAGGGATGAAAATTTTTTTTCTTCATTATAGTGTCAGGTAGGTGTGTTCGGTCATTTGTAGTAAGAATAAAGTGCTGGAAGAGTGGTGGTGTCAACATTAAGGAAGAAATAGAGCAAAAACTCTGTCTCCCCCCCCCCCTCTCAGATTCTGTTCTCAGAGCTTATTATTGGATCATCTTTAAAGCTAGAATTGGGGGCCTTGATGAAGTGACCCGGGCGCGTTTCCACATTTTTTATGAATGACAGGTGTGGTAGATTGATTTTCGTCACTTTTTGGAAAAATCGGAGACGGGTCGATTTTTGGTGATTTTGAGTGATTTTGAACAGTGCCGGCACTGTGAGATTTCTTCAATTTTGGCCAGGTAGGGATGAACATTTTTTTCTTCATTATAGTGTCAGGTAGGTGTGTTCGGTCATTTGTAGTAAGAATAAAGTGCTGGAAGAGTGGTGGTGTCAACATTAAGGAAGAAATAAAGCAAAAACTCTGTCTCCCCCCCCCCCCCCTCTCAGATTCTGTTCTCAGAGCTTATTTTTGGATCATCTTTAAAGCTAGAATTGGGGGCCTTGATGAAGTGACCCGGGCGCGTTTCCACATTTTTTATGAATGACAAGTGTGGTAGATTGATTTTCGTCACTTTTTGGAAAAATCGGAGACGGGTTGATTTTTGGTGATTTTGAGTGATTTTGAACAGTGCCGGCACTGTGAGATTTCTTCAATTTTGGCCAGGTAGGGATGAAAATTTTTTTTCTTCATTATAGTGTCAGGTAGGTGTGTTCGGTCATTTGTAGTAAGAATAAAGTGCTGGAAGAGTGGTGGTGTCAACATTAAGGAAGAAATAGAGCAAAAACTCTGTCTCCCCCCCCCCTCTCAGATTCTGTTCTCAGAGCTAATTTTTGGATCATCTTTAAAGCTAGAATTGGGGGCCTTGATGAAGTGACCCGGGCGCGTTTCCACATTTTTTATGAATGACAGGTGTGGTAGATTGATTTTCGTCATTTTTTGGAAAAATCGGAGACGGGTCGATTTTTGGTGATTTTGAGTGATTTTGAACAGTGCCGGCACTGTGAGATTTCTTCAATTTTGGCCAGGTAGGGATGAAAATTTTTTTTCTTCATTATAGTGTCAGGTAGGTGTGTTCGGTCATTTGTAGTAAGAATAAAGTGCTGGAAGAGTGGTGGTGTCAACATTAAGGAAGAAATAGAGCAAAAATTCTGTCTCCCCCCCCCCTCTCAGATTCTGTTCTCAGAGCTTATTTTTGGATCATCTTTAAAGCTAGAATTGGGGGACTTGATGAAGTGACCCGGGCGCGTTTCCACATTTTTTATGAATGACAGGTGTGGTAGATTGATTTTCGTCACTTTTTGGAAAAATCGGAGACGGGTCGATTTTTGGTGATTTTGAGTGATTTTGAACAGTGCCGGCACTGTGAGATTTCTTCAATTTTGGCCAGGTAGGGATGAAAATTTTTTTTTCTTCATTATAGTGTCAGGTAGGTGTGTTCGGTCATTTGTAGTAAGAATAAAGTGCTGGAAGAGTGGTGGTGTCAACATTAAGGAAGAAATAAAGCAAAAACTCTGTCTCCCCCCCCCCCCCCTCTCAGATTCTGTTCTCAGAGCTTATTTTTGGATCATCTTTAAAGCTAGAATTGGGGGCCTTGATGAAGTGACCCGGGCGCGTTTCCACATTTTTTATGAATGACAGGTGTGGTAGATTGATTTTCGTCACTTTTTGGAAAAATGGGAGACGGGTCGATTTTTGGTGATTTTGAGTGATTTTGAACAGTGCCGGCACTGTGAGATTTCTTCAATTTTGGCCAGGTAGGGATGAAAATTTTTTTTCTTCATTATAGTGTCAGGTAGGTGTGTTCGGTCATTTGTAGTAAGAATAAAGTGCTGGAAGAGTGGTGGTGTCAACATTAAGGAAGAAATAGAGCAAAAACTCTGTCTCCCCCCCCCCTCTCAGATTCTGTTCTCAGAGCTTATTTTTGGATCATCTTTAAAGCTAGAATTGGGGGCCTTGATGAAGTGACCCGGGCGCGTTTCCACATTTTTTATGAATGACAGGTGTGGTAGATTGATTTTCGTCACTCTTTAGAAAAATCGGAGACGGGTCGATTTTTGTTGATTTTGAGTGATTTTGAACAGTGCCGGCACTGTGAGATTTCTTCAATTTTGGCCAGGTAGGGATGAAAATTTTTTTTTTTCATTATAGTGTCAGGTAGGTGTGTTCGGTCATTTGTAGTAAGAATAAAGTGCTGGAAGAGTGGTGGTGTCAACATTAAGGAAGAAATAGAGCAAAAACTCTGTCTCCCCCCCCCCTCTCAGATTCTGTTCTCAGAGCTTATTTTTGGATCATCTTTAAAGCTAGAATTGGGGGCCTTGATGAAGTGACCCGGGCGCGTTTCCACATTTTTTATGAATGACAGGTGTGGTAGATTGATTTTCGTCACTTTTTGGAAAAATCGGAGACGGGTCGATTTTTGGTGATTTTGAGTGATTTTGAACAGTGCCGGCACTGTGAGATTTCTTCAATTTTGGCCAGGTAGGGATGAAAATTTTTTTTCTTCATTATAGTGTCAGGTAGGTGTGTTCGGTCATTTGTAGTAAGAATAAAGTGCTGGAAGAGTGGTGGTGTCAACATTAAGGAAGAAATAGAGCAAAAACTCTGTCTCCCCCCCCCCTCTCAGATTCTGTTCTCAGAGCTTATTATTGGATCATCTTTAAAGCTAGAATTGGGGGCCTTGATGAAGTGACCCGGGCGCGTTTCCACATTTTTTATGAATGACAGGTGTGGTAGATTGATTTTCGTCACTTTTTGGAAAAATCGGAGACGGGTCGATTTTTGGTGATTTTGAGTGATTTTGAACAGTGCCGGCACTGTGAGATTTCTTCAATTTTGGCCAGGTAGGGATGAACATTTTTTTCTTCATTATAGTGTCAGGTAGGTGTGTTCGGTCATTTGTAGTAAGAATAAAGTGCTGGAAGAGTGGTGGTGTCAACATTAAGGAAGAAATAGAGCAAAAACTCTGTCTCCCCCCCCCCCCCTCTCAGATTCTGTTCTCAGAGCTTATTTTTGGATCATCTTTAAAGCTAGAATTGGGGGCCTTGATGAAGTGACCCAGGCGCGTTTCCACATTTTTTATGAATGACAGGTGTGGTAGATTGATTTTCGTCACTTTTTGGAAAAATCGGAGACGGGTCGATTTTTGGTGATTTTGAGTGATTTTGAACAGTGCCGGCACTGTGAGATTTCTTCAATTTTGGCCAGGTAGGGATGAAAATTTTTTTTCTTCATTATAGTGTGAGGTAGGTGTGTTCGGTCATTAGTAGTAAGAATAAAATGCTGGAAGAGTGGGGGTGTCAACATTAAGGAAGAAATAGAGCAAAAACTCTGTCTCCCCCCCCCCCCCCCCTCTCAGATTCTGTTCTCAGAGCTTATTTTTGGATCATCTTTAAAGCTAGAATTGGGGGCCTTGATGAAGTGACCCGGGTGCGTTTCCACATTTTTTATGAATGACAGGTGTGGTACATTGATTTTCGTCACTTTTTGGAAAAATCGGAGACGGGTCGATTTTTGGATCATCTTTAAAGCTATAATTGGGGGCCTTGATGAAGTGACCCGGGCGCGTTTCCACATTTTTTATGAATGACAGGTGTGGTAGATTGATTTTCGTCACTTTTTGGAAAAATCGGAGACGGGTCGATTTTTGGTGATTTTGAGTGATTTTGAACAGTGCCGGCACTGTGAGATTTCTTCAATTTTGGCCAGGTAGGGATGAAAAATTTTTTTCTTCATTATAGTGTCAGGTAGGTGTGTTCGGTCATTTGTAGTAAGAATAAAGTGCTGGAAGAGTGGTGGTGTCAACATTAAGGAAGAAATAGAGCAAAAACTCTGTCTCCCCCCCCCCCCCTCTCAGATTCTGTTCTCAGAGCTTATTTTTGGATCATCTTTAAAGCTAGAATTGGGGGCCTTGATGAAGTGACCTGGGCGCGTTTCCACATTTTTTATGAATGACAGGTGTGGTAGATTGATTTTCGTCACTTTTTGGAAAAATCGGAGACGGGTCGATTTTTGGTGATTTTGAGTGATTTTGAACAGTGCCGGCAATGTGAGATTTCTTCAATTTTGGCCAGGTAGGGATGAAAATTTTTTTTCTTCATTATAGTGTCATGTAGGTGTGTTCGGTCATTTGTAGTAAGAATAAAGTGCTGGAAGAGTGGTGGTGTCAACATTAAGGAAGAAATAGAGCAAAAACTCTGTCTCCCCCCCCTCTCAGATTCTGTTCTCAGAGCTTATTTTTGGATCATCTTTAAAGCTAGAATTGGGGGCCTTGATGAAGTGACCCGGGCGCCTTTCCACATTTTTTATGAATGACAGGTGTGGTAGATTGATTTTCGTCACTTTTTGGAAAAATCGGAGACGGGTCGATTTTTGGTGATTTTGAGTGATTTTGAACAGTGCCGGCACTGTGAGATTTCTTCAATTTTGGCCAGGTAGGGATGAAAATTTTTTTTCTTCATTATAGTGTCAGGTAGGTGTGTTCGGTCATTTGTAGTAAGAATAAAGTGCTGGAAGAGTGGTGGTGTCAACATTAAGGAAGAAATAGAGCAAAAACTCTGTCTCCCCCCCCCCCCCCCTCTCAGATTCTGTTCTCAGAGCTTATTTTTGGATCATCTTTAAAGCTAGAATTGGGGGCCTTGAAGTGACCCGGGCGCGTTTCCACATTTTTTATGAATGACAGGTGTGGTAGATTGATTTTCGTCACTTTTTGGAAAAATCGGAGACGGGTCGATTTTTGGTGATTTTGAGTGATTTTGAACAGTGCCGGCACTGTGAGATTTCTTCAATTTTGGCCAGGTAGGGATGAAAAATTTTTTTCTTCATTATAGTGTCAGGTAGGTGTGTTCGGTCATTTGTAGTAAGAATAAAGTGCTGGAAGAGTGGTGGTGTCAACATTAAGGAAGAAATAGAGCAAAAACTCTGTCTCCCCCCCCTCTCAGATTCTGTTCTCAGAGCTTATTCTTGGATCATCTTTAAAGCTAGAATTGGGGGCCTTGATGAAGTGACCCGGGCGCGTTTCCACATTTTTTATGAATGATGGATGAAAATTTTTTTTCTTCATTATAGTGTCAGGTAGGTGTGTTCGGTCATTTGTAGTAAGAATAAAGTGCTGGAAGAGTGGTGGTGTCAACATTAAGGAAGAAATAGAGCAAAAACTCTGTCTCCCCCCCCCTCTCAGATTCTGTTCTCAGAGCTTATTTTTGGATCATCTTTAAAGCTAGAATTGGGGGCCTTGATGAAGTGACCCGGGCGCGTTTCCACATTTTTTATGAATGACAGGTGTGGTAGATTGATTTTCGTCACTTTTTGGAAAAATCGGAGTCGGGTCGATTTTTGGTGATTTTGAGTGATTTTGAACAGTGCCGGCACTGTGAGATTTATTCAATTTTGGCCAGGTAGGGATGAAAATTTTTTTTCTTCATTATAGTGTCAGGTAGGTGTGTTCGGTCATTTGTAGTAAGAATAAAGTGCTGGAAGAGTGGTGGTGTCAACATTAAGGAAGAAATAGAGCAAAAACTCTGTCTCCCCCCCCTCTCAGATTCTGTTCTCAGAGCTTATTTTTGGATCATCTTTAAAGCTAGAATTGGGGGCCTTGATGAAGTGACCCGGGCACGTTTCCACATTTTTTATGAATGACAGGTGTGGTAGATTGATTTTCGTCACTTTTTGGAAAAAATCGGAGACAGGTCGATTTTTGGTGATTTTGAGTGATTTTGAACAGTGCCGGCACTGTGAGATTTCTTCAATTTTGGCCAGGTAGGGATGAAAATTTTTTTCCTTCATTATAGTGTCAGGTAGGTGTGTTCGGTCATTTGTAGTAAGAATAAAGTGCTGGAAGAGTGGTGGTTTCAACATTAAGGAAGAAATAGAGCAAAAACTCTGTCTCCCCCATCCCTCTCAGATTCTGTTCTCAGAGCTTATTTTTGGATCATCTTTAAAGCTAGAATTGGGGGCCTTGATGAAGTAACCCGGGCGCGTTTCCACATTTTTTATGAATGACAGGTGTGGTAGATTGATTTTCGTCACTTTTTGGAAAAATCGGAGACGGGTCGATTTTTGGTGATTTTGAGTGATTTTGAACAGTGCCGGCACTGTGAGATTTCTTCAATTTTGGCCAGGTAGGGATGAAAATTTTTTTTCTTCATTATAGTGTCAGGTAGGTGTGTTCGGTCATTTGTAGTAGGAATAAAGTGCTGGAAGAGTGGTGGTGTCAACATTAAGGAAGAAATAGAGCAAAAACTCTGTCTCCCCCCCCCTCTCAGATTCTGTTCTCAGAGCTTATTTTTGGATTATCTTTAAAGCTAGAATTGGGGGCTTTGATGAAGTGACCCGGGCGCGTTTCCACATTTTTTATGAATGACAGGTGTGGTAGATTGATTTTCGTCACTTTTTGGAAAAATCGGAGACGGGTCGATTTTTGGTGATTTTGAGTGATTTTGAACAGTGCCGGCACTGTGAGATTTCTTCAATTTTGGCCAGTTAGGGATGAAAATTTTTTTTCTTCATTATAGTGTCAGATAGGTGTGTTTGGTCATTTGTAGTAAGAATAAAGTGCTGGAAGAGTGGTGGTGTCAACATTAAGGAAGAAATAGAGCAAAAACTCTGTCTCCCCCCCCCTCTCAGATTCTGTTCTCAGAGCTTATTTTTGGATCATCTTTAAAGCTATAATTGGGGGCCTTGATGAAGTGACCCGGGCGCGTTTCCACATTTTTTATGAATGACAGGTGTGGTAGATTGATTTTCGTCACTTTTTGGAAAAATCGGAGACGGGTCGATTTTTGGTGATTTTGAGTGATTTTGAACAGTGCCGGCACTGTGAGATTTCTTCAATTTTGGCCAGGTAGGGATGAAAATTTTTTTTCTTCATTATAGTGTCAGGTAGGTGTGTTCGGTCATTTGTAGTAAGAATAAAGTGCTGGAAGAGTGGTGGTGTCAACATTAAGGAAGAAATAGAGCAAAAACTCTGTCTCCCCCCCCCCTCTCAGATTCTGTTCTCAGAGCTTATTTTTGGATCATCTTTAAAGCTAGAATTGGGGGCCTTGATGAAGTGACCCGGGCGCGTTTCCACATTTTTTATGAATGACAGGTGTGGTAGATTGATTTTCGTCACTTTTTGGAAAAAATGGGAGATGGGTCGATTTTTGGTGATTTTGAGTGATTTTGAACAGTGCCGGCACTGTGAGATTTCTTCAATTTTGGCCAGGTAGGGATGAAAATTTTTTTTCTTCATTATAGTGTCAGGTAGGTGTGTTCGGTCATTTGTAGTAAGAATAAAGTGCTGGAAGAGTGGTGGTGTCAACATTAAGGAAGAAATAGAGCAAAAACTCTATCTCCCCCCCCCCTCTCAGATTCTGTTCTCAGAGCTTATTTTTGGATCATCTTTAAAGCTAGAATTGGGGGCCTTGATGAAGTGACCCGGGCGCGTTTCCACATTTTTTATGAATGACAGGTGTGGTAGATTGATTTTCGTCACTTTTTGGAAAAAATGGGAGATGGGTCGATTTTTGGTGATTTTGAGTGATTTTGAACAGTGCCGGCACTGTGAGATTTCTTCAATTTTGGCCAGGTAGGGATGAAAATTTTTTTTCTTCATTATAGTGTCAGGTAGGTGTGTTCGGTCATTTGTAGTAAGAATAAAGTGCTGGAAGAGTGGTGGTGTCAACATTAAGGAAGAAATAGAGCAAAAACTCTATCTCCCCCCCCCCCCTCTCAGATTCTGTTCTCAGAGCTTATTTTTGGATCATCTTTAAAGCTAGAATTGGGGGCCTTGATGAAGTGACGCGGGCGCGTTTCCACATTTTTTATGAATGAGAGGTGTGGTAGATTGATTTTCGTCACTTTTTGGAAAAATCGGAGACGGGTCGATTTTTGGTGATTTTGAGTGATTTTGAACAGTGCCGGTACTGTGAGATTTCTTCAGTTTTGGCCAGTTAGGGATTAAAATTTTTTTTCTTCATTATAGTGTCAGATAGGTGTGTTTGGTCATTTGTAGTAAGAATAAAGTGCTGGAAGAGTGGTGGTGTCAACATTAAGGAAGAAATAGAGCAAAAACTCTGTCTCCCCCCCCCTCTCAGATTCTGTTCTCAGAGCTTATTTTTGGATCATCTTTAAAGCTAGAATTGGGGGCCTTGATGAAGTGACCCGGGCGCGTTTCCACATTTTTTATGAATGACAGGTGTGGTAGATTGATTTTCGTCACTTTTTGGAAAAATCGGAGACGGGTCGATTTTTGGTGATTTTGAGTGATTTTGAACAGTGCCGGCACTGTGAGATTTCTTCAATTTTGGCCAGGTAGGGATGAAAATTTTTTTTCTTCATTATAGTGTCAGGTAGGTGTGTTCGGTCATTTGTAGTAAGAATAAAGTGCTGGAAGAGTGGTGGTGTCAACATTAAGGAAGAAATAGAGCAAAAACTCTGTCTCCCCCCCCCCCCCTCTCAGATTCTGTTCTCAGAGCTTATTTTTGGATCATCTTTAAAGCTAGAATTGGGGGCCTTGATGAAGTGACCCGGGCGCGTTTCCACATTTTTTATGAATGACAGCTGTGGTAGATTGATTTTCGTCACTTTTTGGAAAAAATCGGAGATGGGTCGATTTTTGGTGATTTTGAGTGATTTTGAACAGTGCCGGCACTGTGAGATTTCTTCAATTTTGGCCAGGTAGGGATGAAAATTTTTTTTCTTCATTATAGTGTCAGGTAGGTGTGTTCGGTCATTTGTAGTAAGAATAAAGTGCTGGAAGAGTGGTGGTGTCAACATTAAGGAAGAAATAGAGCAAAAACTCTATCTCCCCCCCCCCCTCTCAGATTCTGTTCTCAGAGCTTATTTTTGGATCATCTTTAAAGCTAGAATTGGGGGCCTTGATGAAGTGACCCGGGCGAGTTTCCACATTTTTTATGAATGAGAGGTGTGGTAGATTGATTTTCGTCACTTTTTGGAAAAATCGGAGACGGGTCGATTTTTGGTGATTTTGAGTGATTTTGAACAGTGCCGGCACTGTGAGATTTCTTCAGTTTTGGCCAGTTAGGGATTAAAATTTTTTTCTTCATTATAGTGTCAGATAGGTGTGTTTGGTCATTTGTAGTAAGAATAAAGTGCTGGAAGAGTGGTGGTGTCAACATTAAGGAAGAAATAGAGCAAAAACTCTGTCTCCCCCCCCCCTCTCAGATTCTGTTCTCAGAGCTTATTTTTGGATCATCTTTAAAGCTAGAATTGGGGGCCTTGATGAAGTGACCCGGGCGCGTTTCCACATTTTTTATGAATGACAGGTGTGGTAGATTGATTTTCGTCACTTTTTGGAAAAATCGGAGACGGGTCGATTTTTGGTGATTTTGAGTGATTTTGAACAGTGCCGGTGTAACATGAAAATCTGACTCCCATGAAAATGTGACTCCCCAGTCAGATTTTCATTATGAAAATGTGACTCCCCAGTCAGATTTTCATAATGAAAATCTGACTCCCCCCATGAAAATTTGACTCCCCCTCCACAAAACTTCATACATCTTATTTTATTTGAGTATATGACTGTGATCTTGTAGTATGTAAAATGGATGATACGTTGGCACATTTTTTGTAGTTTGCACTGAAAATTTTAATGAAAAAATTAGAAAATTAAAAATGTGCACATAATGAAAATCTGACTCCTCTATGAAAATTTGATTCCCCTATAAAAAACTTCATAAATTTTATTTTATTTTGGGTATATGACTGTAATCTTGTTGTATGTAAAAAGGAGGATAGATTGGCACATTTTTTGTAGTTTGCAGTGAAAATTTTAATGAAAAAATAAGAAAATTAAAAATGAGCACATAATGAAAATCTGACTCCCCTATCGTAAAACTTTATAAATCTTATTTTATTTTGGGTATATGTCTGTGATCTTGTAGTATGTAAAATGGAGGATACATTGGCACATTTTTTGTAGTTTGCAGGTGAAAATTTTAATGAAAAATAAAGAAAATTAAAATGTGCACAAAAGGAAAATTTGATTCCCCTGTGAAAATTGAACTCCCCCATCATAAAACTTCATAAAACTTTCTTTATTTTGAGTATATGTCTGTGATCTTGTAGAATGTAAAATGGAGGATACATTGGCACATTTTTTGTAGTTCGAAGGTGAAAATTTTAATGAAAAAATAAGAAAATTAAAAATGAGCATGTAATGAAAATGTGACTCCCCCATGAAAATGTGACTCCCCCATCATAAAACTTCATAAATCTTATTTTATTTTGAGTATATGACTGTGATCTTGTAGTAGGCCTATGTAAAAAGGAGGATAGATTGGCACATTTGTTGTAGTTTGCAGGTGAAAAATTATGTGAAAAAGTAAGAAAATTAAAAAATGAGCAAATTATGAAAATCTGACTCCCCCATGAAAATATGACTCCCCCTCCACAAAACTTCATAAATCTTATTTTATTTTGAGTATGTGACTGTGATCTTGTAGTATGTGAAATGGAGGATAAATTGGTGCTTTTTTGTAATTTGCAGATGAAAATTTTCATGAAAAAATAAGAAAATTAAAAATGTCCACTTAATCGCCTATTGTCTCCCCTATGTTATTTAATATTCAATGATCATTTCAACACCTTTTCTTTTAGGATACTTTATGAAAAATATATTGGAAATATTTAAAGGTTTGTTGATAAAATAGTGAAAGCATTAAAAAGAAATCATGAAAATCTTTATTTTTACACCCATGAGATTTGGACTCCCATGGAGAAAAGGACCTATTTTGTATTCAGTGACCATACCACTGTTTTCCACATTGTTTACATAGAGATGGATATTTTGTCATTATTTGAAAGTTTGATGATGAAAATTTTGGTCAATATTTAAAAAACAAGTATCCATCTTTATTCTTGTAGGTTTTGCACTCCCATTTCAAAACACTACATTTTTAAGACAAGAAATTGGCCCCATCGCCTTTTTGATTTAATTCTTCCTATATGGCATACCCAGCAAAACACTTCCTTTTGTTTTCCCATTATTTTCCCCAAAGCTGGATGAAAGATGGGGGTTAATTAAGCAAAAAGGATAATAAGTATGCATTCTTGCGCCCAAAGGACTTTGACGACCCATCTTACAAATCAAATGTTTCATATTTAATATTTTTTTTCCTTTAAGCTACGACATATGATTAAGCTACCACCAAGCATGTCACAGTCATATCACATTTTCAATTTTCTCATTTTTTCATTAAAATGTTCACTGCAAACTACAAAAAAATGTGCCAATGTATCAACCATTTTACATAATACAAGATCACAGTCATATACTCAAAATAAAATAAGATTTATGAAGTTTTGTGGCGGGGGAGTCAAATTTTCATGGGGGAGTCAGATTTTCATTATGTGCACATTTTTAATTTTTCTTTTTTTTTTGAAAAATTTCACCTGCAAACTACAAAAAAGTGCCAATGTATCATCCATTATGCATACTACAAAATCATAGTCATTTTCTAAATTAATTAGAGATTAATGAATGTTTTTTGTAGGGGAGTCAAATTTTCATAGGGGAACCACATTTTCATTATGTGCACATTTTTAATTTTTCTTTTTTTTAATGAAAATTTTCACCTGCAAACTACAAAAAAGTGCCAATGTATCATCCATTATAATACTACAAAATCATAGTCATTTACTCAAATAAAATGAGATTAAAGAATTTTTTTTGGGGGGGGAGTCAAAATTTCATAGGGGGAGTCACATTTTCATTATGAAAATCTGACTGGGGAGTCACATTTTCATAATGAAAATCTGACTGGGGAGTCACATTTTAGGGGAGTCAGATTTTCATGGTACACCGGCACTGAGAAATTTCTTCAATTTTGGCCAGGTAGGGATGAAAATTTTTTTTCTTCATTATAGTGTCAGGTAGGTGTGTTCGGTCATTTGTAGTAAGAATAAAGTGCTGGAAGAGTGGTGGTGTCAACATTAAGGAAGAAATAGAGCAAAAACTCTGTCTCCCCCCCCTCTCAGATTCTGTTCTCAGAGCTTATTTTTGGATCATCTTTAAAGCTAGAATTGGGGGCCTTGATGAAGTGACCCGGGCGCGTTTCCACATTTTTTATGAATGACAGGTGTGGTAGATTGATTTTCGTCACTTTTTGAAAAAATCGGAGACGGGTCAATTTTTGGTGATTTTGAGTGATTTTGAACAGTGCCGGCACTGTGAGATTTCTTCAATTTTGGCCAGGTAGGGATGAAAATTTTTTTTCTTCATTATAGTGTCAGGTAGGTGTGTTCGGTCATTTGTAGTAAGAATAAAGTGCTGGAAGAGTGGTGGTGTCAACATTAAGGAAGAAATAGAGCAAAAACTCTGTCTCCCCCCCTCTCAGATTCTGTTCTCAGAGCTTATTTTTGGATCATCTTTAAAGCTAGAATTGGGGGCCTTGATGAAGTGACCCGGGCGCGTTTCCACATTTTTTATGAATGACAGGTGTGGTAGATTGATTTTCGTCACTTTTTGGAAAAATCGGAGACGGGTCGATTTTTGGTGATTCTGAGTGATTTTGAAAAGTGCCGGCACTGTGAGATTTCTTCAATTTTGGCCAGGTAGGGATGAAAATTTTTTTTCTTCATTATAGTGTCAGGTAGGTGTGTTCGGTCATTTGTAGTAAGAATAAAGTGCTGGAAGAGTGGTGGTGTCAACATTAAGGAAGAAATAGAGCAAAAACTCTGTCTCCCCCCCCCCCCTCTCAGATTCTGTTCTCAGAGCTTATTTTTGGATCATCTTTAAAGCTAGAATTGGGGGCCTTGATGAAGTGACCCGGGCGCGTTTCCACATTTTTTATGAATGACAGCTGTGGTAGATTGATTTTCGTCACTTTTTGGAAAAAATCGGAGATGGGTCGATTTTTGGTGATTTTGAGTGATTTTGAACAGTGCCGGCACTGTGAGATTTCTTCAATTTTGGCCAGGTAGGGATGAAAATTTTTTTTCTTCATTATAGTGTCAGGTAGGTGTGTTCGGTCATTTGTAGTAAGAATAAAGTGCTGGAAGAGTGGTGGTGTCAACATTAAGGAAGAAATAGAGCAAAAACTCTATCTCCCCCCCCCCCCTCTCAGATTCTGTTCTCAGAGCTTATTTTTGGATCATCTTTAAAGCTAGAATTGGGGGCCTTGATGAAGTGACCCGGGCGAGTTTCCACATTTTTTATGAATGAGAGGTGTGGTAGATTGATTTTCGTCACTTTTTGGAAAAATCGGAGACGGGTCGATTTTTGGTGATTTTGAGTGATTTTGAACAGTGCCGGCACTGTGAGATTTCTTCAGTTTTGGCCAGTTAGGGATTAAAATTTTTTTCTTCATTATAGTGTCAGATAGGTGTGTTTGGTCATTTGTAGTAAGAATAAAGTGCTGGAAGAGTGGTGGTGTCAACATTAAGGAAGAAATAGAGCAAAAACTCTGTCTCCCCCCCCCCTCTCAGATTCTGTTCTCAGAGCTTATTTTTGGATCATCTTTAAAGCTAGAATTGGGGGCCTTGATGAAGTGACCCGGGCGCGTTTCCACATTTTTTATGAATGACAGGTGTGGTAGATTGATTTTCGTCACTTTTTGGAAAAATCGGAGACGGGTCGATTTTTGGTGATTTTGAGTGATTTTGAACAGTGCCGGCACTGAGAAATTTCTTCAATTTTGGCCAGGTAGGGATGAAAATTTTTTTTCTTCATTATAGTGTCAGGTAGGTGTGTTCGGTCATTTGTAGTAAGAATAAAGTGCTGGAAGAGTGGTGGTGTCAACATTAAGGAAGAAATAGAGCAAAAACTCTGTCTCCCCCCGCCCTCTCAGATTCTGTTCTCAGAGCTTATTTTTGGATCATCTTTAAAGCTAGAATTGGGGGCCTTGATGAAGTGACCCGGGCGCGTTTCCACATTTTTTATGAATGACAGGTGTGGTAGATTGATTTTCGTCACTTTTTGAAAAAATCGGAGACGGGTCAATTTTTGGTGATTTTGAGTGATTTTGAACAGTGCCGGCACTGTGAGATTTCTTCAATTTTGGCCAGGTAGGGATGAAAATTTTTTTTCTTCATTATAGTGTCAGGTAGGTGTGTTCGGTCATTTGTAGTAAGAATAAAGTGCTGGAAGAGTGGTGGTGTCAACATTAAGGAAGAAATAGAGCAAAAACTCTGTCTCCCCCCCCCCTCTCAGATTCTGTTCTCAGAGCTTATTTTTGGATCATCTTTAAAGCTAGAATTGGGGGCCTTGATGAAGTGACCCGGGCGCGTTTCCACATTTTTTATGAATGACAGGTGTGGTAGATTGATTTTCGTCACTTTTTGGAAAAATCGGAGACGGGTCGATTTTTGGTGATTCTGAGTGATTTTGAAAAGTGCCGGCACTGTGAGATTTCTTCAATTTTGGCCAGGTAGGGATGAAAATTTTTTTCTTCATTATAGTGTCAGGTAGGTGTGTTCGGTCATTTGTAGTAAGAATAAAGTGCTGGAAGAGTGGTGGTGTCAACATTAAGGAAGAAATAGAGCAAAAACTCTGTCTCCCCCCCTCAGATTCTGTTCTCAGAGCTTATTTTTGGATCATCTTTAAAGCTAGAATTGGGGGCCTTGATGAAGTGACCCGGGCGCGTTTCCACATTGTTTATGAATGACAGGTGTGGTAGATTGATTTTCGTCACTTTTTGGAAAAATCGGAGACGGGTCGATTTTTGGTGATTTTGAGTGATTTTGAACAGTGCCGGCACTGTGAGATTTATTCAATTTTGGCCAGGTAGGGATGAAAATTTTTTTTCTTCATTATAGTGTCAGGTAGGTGTGTTCGGTCATTTGTAGTAAGAATAAAGTGCTGGAAGAGTGGTGGTGTCAACATTAAGGAAGAAATAGAGCAAAAACTCTGTCTCCCCCCCCCCTCTCAGATTCTGTTCTCAGAGCTTATTTTTGGATCATCTTTAAAGCTAGAATTGGGGGCCTTGATGAAGTGACCCGGGCACGTTTCCACATTTTTTATGAATGACAGGTGTGGTAGATTGATTTTCGTCACTTTTTGGAAAAATCGGAGACGGGTCGATTTTTGGTGATTTTGAGTGATTTTGAACAGTGCCGGCACTGTGAGATTTCTTCAATTTTGGCCAGGTAGGGATGAAAATTTTTTTCCTTCATTATTGTGTCAGGTAGGTGTGTTGGGTCATTTGTAGTAAGAATAAAGTGCTGGAAGAGTGGTGGTGTCAACATTAAGGAAGAAATAGAGCAAAAACTCTGTCTCCCCCATCCCTCTCAGATTCTGTTCTCAGAGCTTATTTTTGGATCATCTTTAAAGCTAGAATTGGGGGCCTTGATGAAGTGACCCGGGCGCGTTTCCACATTTTTTATGAATGACAGGTGTGGTAGATTGATTTTCGTCACTTTTTGGAAAAATCGGAGACGGGTCGATTTTTGGTGATTTTGAGTGATTTTGAACAGTGCCGGCACTGTGAGATTTCTTCAATTTTGGCCAGGTAGGGATGAAAATTTTTTTTCTTCATTATAGTGTCAGGTAGGTGTGTTCGGTCATTTGTAGTAGGAATAAAGTGCTGGAAGAGTGGTGGTGTCAACATTAAGGAAGAAATAGAGCAAAAACTCTGTCTCCCCCCCCCTCTCAGATTCTGTTCTCAGAGCTTATTTTTGGATCATCTTTAAAGCTAGAATTGGGGGCCTTGATGAAGTGACCCGGGCGCGTTTCCACATTTTTTATGAATGACAGGTGTGGTAGATTGATTTTCGTCACTTTTTGGAAAAATCGGAGACGGGTCGATTTTTGGTGATTTTGAGTGATTTTGAACAGTGCCGGCACTGTGAGATTTCTTCAATTTTGGCCAGGTAGGGATGAAAATTTTTTTTCTTCATTATAGTGTCAGGTAGGTGTGTTCGGTCATTTGTAGTAAGAATAAAGTGCTGGAAGAGTGGTGGTGTCAACATTAAGGAAGAAATAGAGCAAAAACTCTGTCTCCCCCCCCTCTCAGATTCTGTTCTCAGAGCTTATTTTTGGATCATCTTTAAAGCTAGAATTGGGGGCCTTGATGAAGTGACCCGGGCGCGTTTCCACATTTTTTATGAATGACAGGTGTGGTAGATTGATTTTCGTCACTTTTTGGAAAAAATCGGAGATGGGTCGATTTTTGGTGATTTTGAGTGATTTTGAACAGTGCCGGCACTGTGAGATTTATTCAATTTTGGCCAGGTAGGGATGAAAATTTTTTTTCTTCATTATAGTGTCGGGTAGGTGTGTTCGGTCATTTGTAGTAAGAATAAAGTGCTGGAAGAGTGGTGGTGTCAACATTAAGGAAGAAATAGAGCAAAAACTCTATCTCCCCCCCCCTCTCAGATTCTGTTCTCAGAGCTTATTTTTGGATCATCTTTAAAGCTAGAATTGGGGGCCTTGATGAAGTGACCCGGGCGCGTTTCCACATTTTTTATGAATGACAGGTGTGGTAGATTGATTTTCGTCACTTTTTGGAAAAATCGGAGACGGGTCGATTTTTGGTGATTTTGAGTGATTTTGAACAGTGCCGGCACTGTGAGAGTTCTTCAATTTTGGCCAGGTAGGGATGAAAATTTTTTTTCTTCATTATAGTGTCAGATAGGTGTGTTTGGTCATTTGTAGTAAGAATAAAGTGCTGGAAGAGTGGTGGTGTCAACATTAAGGAAGAAATAGAGCAAAAACTCTGTCTCCCCCCCCCTCTCAGATTCTGTTCTCAGAGCTTATTTTTGGATCATCTTTAAAGCTAGAATTGGGGGCCTTGATGAAGTGACCCGGGCACGTTTCCACATTTTTTATGAATGACAGGTGTGGTAGATTGATTTTCGTCACTTTTTGGAAAAATCGGAGACGGGTCGATTTTTGGTGATTTTGAGTGATTTTGAACAGTGCCGGCACTGAGAGATTTCTTCAATTTTGGCCAGGTAGGGATGAAAATTTTTTTTCTTCATTATAGTGTCAGGTAGGTGTGTTCGGTCATTTGTAGTAAGAATAAAGTGCTGGAAGAGTGGTGGTGTCAACATTAAGGAAGAAATAGAGCAAAAACTCTGTCTCCCCCCCCCCCCCCCCTCTCAGATTCTGTTCTCAGAGCTTATTTTTGGATTATCTTTAAAGCTAGAATTGGGGGCCTTGATGAAGTGACCCGGGCGCGTTTCCACATTTTTTATGAATGACAGGTGTGGTAGATTGATTTTCGTCACTTTTTGGAAAAATCGGAGACGGGTCGATTTTTGGTGATTTTGAGTGATTTTGAACAGTGCCGGCACTTTGAGATTTCTTCAATTTTGGCCAGGTAGGGATGAAAATTTTTTTTCTTCATTATAGTGTCAGGTAGGTGTGTTCGGTCATTTGTAGTAAGAATAAAGTGCTGGAAGAGTGGTGGTGTCAACATTAAGGAAGAAATAGAGCAAAAACTCTATCTCCCCCCCTCCCTCTCAGATTCTGTTCTCAGAGCTTATTTTTGGATCATCTTTAAAGCTAGAATTGGGGGCCTTGATGAAGTGACCCGGGCGCGTTTCCACTTTTTTTATGATTGACAGGTGTGGTAGATTGATTTTCGTCACTTTTTGGAAAAATCGGAGACGGGTCGATTTTTGGTGATTTTGAGTGATTTTGAACAGTGCCGGCACTGTGAGATTTCTTCAATTTTGGCCAGGTAGGGATGAAATTTTTTTTTCTTCATTATAGTGTCAGGTAGATGTGTTCAGTCATTTGTAGTAAGAATAAAGTGCTGGAAGAGTGGTGGTGTCAACATTAAGGAAGAAATAGAGCAAAAAATCTGTCTCCCCCCCCCGCCCTCTTAGATTCTGTTCTCAGAGCTTATTTTTGGATCATCTTTAAAGCTAGAATTGGGGGCTTTGATGAAGTGACCCGGGCGCGTTTCCACATTTTTTATGAATGACAGGTGTGGTAGATTGATTTTAGTCACTTTTTGAAAAAAATCGGAGACGGGTCGATTTTTGGTGATTTTGAGTGATTTTGAACAGTGCCGGCACTGTGGGAGTTCTTTAATTTTGGCCAGGTAGGGATGAAAATTTTTTTTCTTCATTATAGTGTCAGGTAGGTGTGTTCGGTCATTTGTAGTAAGAATAAAGTGCTGGAAGAGTGGTGGTGTCAACATTAAGGAAGAAATAGAGCAAAAACTCTGTCTCCCCCCCCCTCTCAGATTCTGTTCTCAGAGCTTATTTTTGGATCATCTTTAAAGCTAGAATTGGGGGCCTTGATGAAGTGACCCGGGCGTGTTTCCACATTTTTTATGAATGACAGGTGTGGTAGATTGATTTTCTTCACTTTTTGGAAAAATCGGAGACGGGTCGATTTTTGGTGATTTTGAGTGATTTTGAACAGTGCCGGCACTGAGAGATTTCTTCAATTTTGGCCAGGTAGGGATGAAAATTTTTTTTCTTCATTATAGTGTCAGGTAGGTGTGTTCGGTCATTTGTAGTAAGAATAAAGTGCTGGAAGAGTGGTGGTGTCAACATTAAGTAAGAAATAGAGCAAAAACTCTGTCTCCCCCCCCCCTCTCAGATTCTGTTCTCAGAGCTTATTTTTGGATCATCTTTAAAGCTAGAATTGGGGGCCTTGATGAAGTGACCCGGGCGCGTTTCCACATTTTTTATGAATGACAGGTGTGGTAGATTGATTTTCGTCACTTTTTGGAAAAAATCGGAGATGGGTCGATTTTTGGTGATTTTGAGTGATTTTGAACAGTGCCGGCACTGTGAGATTTCTTCAATTTTGGCCAGGTAGGGATGAAAATTTTTTTTCTTCATTATAGTGTCGGGTAGGTGTGTTCGGTCATTTGTAGTAAGAATAAAGTGCTGGAAGAGTGGTGGTGTCAACATTAAGGAAGAAATAGAGCAAAAACTCTGTCTCCCCCCCCCTCTCAGATTCTGTTCTCAGAGCTTATTTTTGGATCATCTTTAAAGGTAGAATTGGGGGCCTTGATGAAGTGACCCGGGCGCGTTTCCACATTTTTTATGAATGACAGGTGTGGTAGATTGATTTTCGTCACTTTTTGGAAAAAATCGGAGATGGGTCGATTTTTGGTGATTTTGAGTGATTTTGAACAGTGCCGGCACTGTGAGATTTCTTCAATTTTGGCCAGGTAGGGATGAAAATTTTTTTTCTTCATTATAGTGTCGGGTAGGTGTGTTCGGTCATTTGTAGTAAGAATAAAGTGCTGGAAGAGTGGTGGTGTCAACATTAAGGAAGAAATAGAGCAAAAACTCTATCTCCCCCCCCCCCCTCTCAGATTCTGTTCTCAGAGCTTATTTTTGGATCATCTTTAAAGCTAGAATTGGGGGCCTTGATGAAGTGACCCGGGCGCGTTTCCACATTTTTTATGAATGACAGGTGTGGTAGATTGATTTTCGTCACTTTTTGGAAAAATCGGAGACGGGTCGATTTTTGGTGATTTTGAGTGATTTTGAACAGTGCCGGCACTGTGAGAGTTCTTCAATTTTGGCCAGGTAGGGATGAAAATTTTTTTTCTTCATTATAGTGTCAGGTAGGTGTGTTCGGTCATTTGTAGTAAGAATAAAGTGCTGGAAGAGTGGTGGTGTCAACATTAAGGAAGAAATAGAGCAAAAACTCTGTCTCCCCCCCCCTCTCAGATTCTGTTCTCAGAGCTTATTTTTGGATCATCTTTAAAGCTAGAATTGGGGGCCTTGATGAAGTGACCCAGCGGTGTTTCCACATTTTTTATGAATGACAGGTGTGGTAGATTGATTTTCGTCACTTTTTGGAAAAATCGGAGACGGGTCGATTTTTGGTGATTTTGAGTGATTTTGAACAGTGCCGGCACTGTGAGATTTCTTCAATTTTGGCCAGTTAGGGATTAAAATTTTTTTTCTTCATTATAGTGTCAGATAGGTGTGTTTGGTCATTTGTAGTAAGAATAAAGTGCTGGAAGAGTGGTGGTGTCAACATTAAGGAAGAAATAGAGCAAAAACTCTATCTCCCCCCCCCCTCTCAGATTCTGTTCTCAGAGCTTATTTTTGGATCATCTTTAAAGCTAGAATTGGGGGCCTTGATGAAGTGACCCGGGCGTGTTTCCACATTTTTTATGAATGACAGGTGTGGTAGATTGATTTTCGTCACTTTTTGGAAAAATCGGAGACGGGTCGATTTTTGGTGATTTTGAGTGATTTTGAACAGTGCCGGCACTGAGAGATTTCTTCAATTTTGGCCAGGTAGGGATGAAAATTTTTTTTCTTCATTATAGTGTCAGGTAGGTGTGTTCGGTCATTTGTAGTAAGAATAAAGTGCTGGAAGAGTGGTGGTGTCAACATTAAGTAAGAAATAGAGCAAAAACTCTGTCTCCCCCCCCCCCCTCTCAGATTCTGTTCTCAGAGCTTATTTTTGGATCATCTTTAAAGCTAGAATTGGGGGCCTTGATGAAGTGACCCGGGCGCGTTTCCACATTTTTTATGAATGACAGGTGTGGTAGATTGATTTTCGTCACTTTTTGGAAAAAATCGGAGATGGGTCGATTTTTGGTGATTTTGAGTGATTTTGAACAGTGCCGGCACTGTGAGATTTCTTCAATTTTGGCCAGGTAGGGATGAAAATTTTTTTTCTTCATTATAGTGTCGGGTAGGTGTGTTCGGTCATTTGTAGTAAGAATAAAGTGCTGGAAGAGTGGTGGTGTCAACATTAAGGAAGAAATAGAGCAAAAACTCTATCTCCCCCCCCCTCTCAGATTCTGTTCTCAGAGCTTATTTTTGGATCATCTTTAAAGCTAGAATTGGGGGCCTTGATGAAGTGACCCGGGCGCGTTTCCACTTTTTTTATGATTGACAGGTGTGGTAGATTGATTTTCGTCACTTTTTGGAAAAATCGGAGACGGGTCGATTTTTGGTGATTTTGAGTGATTTTGAACAGTGCCGGCACTGTGAGATATCTTCAGTTTTGGCCAGTTAGGGATTAAAATTTTTTTTCTTCATTATAGTGTCAGATAGGTGTGTTTGGTCATTTGTAGTAAGAATAAAGTGCTGGAAGAGTGGTGGTGTCAACATTAAGGAAGAAATAGAGCAAAAACTCTGTCTCCCCCCCCTCTCAGATTCTGTTCTCAGAGCTTATTTTTGGATCATCTTTAAAGCTAGAATTGGGGGCCTTGATGAAGTGACCCGGGCGCGTTTCCACATTTTTTATGAATGACAGGTGTGGTAGATTGATTTTCGTCACTTTTTGGAAAAATCGGAGACGGGTCGATTTTTGGTGATTTTGAGTGATTTTGAACAGTGCCGGCACTGTGAGATATCTTCAGTTTTGGCCAGTTAGGGATTAAAATTTTTTTTCTTCATTATAGTGTCAGATAGGTGTGTTTGGTCATTTGTAGTAAGAATAAAGTGCTGGAAGAGTGGTGGTGTCAACATTAAGGAAGAAATAGAGCAAAAACTCTGTCTCCCTCCCCCTCTCAGATTATGTTCTCAGAGCTTATTTTTGGATCATCTTTAAAGCTAGAATTGGGGGCCTTGATGAAGTAACCCGGGCGCGTTTCCACATTTTTTATGAATGACAGGTGTGGTAGATTGATTTTCGTCACTTTTTGGAAAAATCGGAGACGGGTCGATTTTTGGTGATTTTGAGTGATTTTGAACAGTGCCGGCACTGAGAGATTTCTTCAATTTTGGCCAGGTAGGGATGAAAATTTTTTTTCTTCATTATAGTGTCAGGTAGGTGTGTTCGGTCATTTGTAGTAAGAATAAAGTGCTGGAAGAGTGGTGGTGTCAAGATTAAGGAAGAAATAGAGCAAAAACTCTGTCTCCCCCCCCTCTCAGATTCTGTTCTCAGAGCTTATTTTTGGATCATCTTTAAAGCTAGAATTGGGGGCCTTGATGAAGTGACCCGGGCGCGTTTCCACATTTTTTATGAATGACAGGTGTGGTAGATTGATTTTCGTCACTTTTTGGAAAAATCGGAGACGGGTCGATTTTTGGTGATTTTGAGTGATTTTGAACAGTGCCGGCACTGTGAGATTTCTTCAATTTTGGCCAGGTAGGGATGAAAATTTTTTTTCTTCATTATAGTGTCAGGTAGGTGTGTTCGGTCATTTGTAGTAAGAATAAAGTGCTGGAAGAGTGGTGGTGTCAACATTAAGGAAGAAATAGAGCAAAAAATCTGTCTCCCCCCCCCCCGCCCTCTTAGATTCTGTTCTCAGAGCTTATTTTTGGATCATCTTTAAAGCTAGAATTGGGGGCCTTGATGAAGTGACCCGGGCGCGTTTCCACATTTTTTATGAATGACAGGTGTGGTAGATTGATTTTCGTCACTTTTTGAAAAAAATCTGAGACGGGTCGATTTTTGGTGATTTTGAGTGATTTTGAACAGTGCCGGCACTGTGAGAGTTCTTTAATTTTGGCCAGGTAGGGATGAAAATTTTTTTTCTTCATTATAGTGTCAGGTAGGTGTGTTCGGTCATTTGTAGTAAGAATAAAGTGCTGGAAGAGTGGTGGTGTCAACATTAAGGAAGAAATAGAGCAAAAACTCTGTCTCCCCCCCCCTCTCAGATTCTGTTCTCAGAGCTTATTTTTGGATCATCTTTAAAGCTAGAATTGGGGGCCTTGATGAAGTGACCCGGGCATGTTTCCACATTTTTTATGAATGACAGGTGTGGTAGATTGATTTTCGTCACTTTTTGGAAAAATCGGAGACGGGTCAATTTTTGGTGATTTTGAGTGATTTTGAACAGTGCCGGCACTGAGAGATTTCTTCAATTTTGGCCAGGTAGGGATGAAAATTTTTTTTCTTCATTATAGTGTCAGGTAGGTGTGTTCGGTCATTTGTAGTAAGAATAAAGTGATGGAAGAGTGGTGGTGTCAACATTAAGTAAGAAATAGAGCAAAAACTCTGTCTCCCCCCCCCCCCTCTCAGATTCTGTTCTCAGAGCTTATTTTTGGATCATCTTTAAAGCTAGAATTGGGGGCCTTGATGAAGTGACCCGGGCGCGTTTCCACATTTTTTATGAATGACAGGTGTGGTAGATTGATTTTCGTCACTTTTTGGAAAAATCGGAGACGGGTCGATTTTTGGTGATTTTGAGTGATTTTGAACAGTGCCGGCACTGTGAGAGTTCTTCAATTTTGGCCAGGTAGGGATGAAAATTTTTTTTCTTCATTATAGTGTCAGGTAGGTGTGTTCGGTCATTTGTAGTAAGAATAAAGTGCTGAAAGAGTGGTGGTGTCAACATTAAGGAAGAAATAGAGCAAAAACTCTGTCTCCCCCCCCCCCCGCCCTCTTAGATTCTGTTCTCAGAGCTTATTTTTGGATCATCTTTAAAGCTAGAATTGGGGGCCTTGATGAAGTGACCCGGGCGCGTTTCCACATTTTTTATGAATGACAGGTGTGGTAGATTGATTTTCGTCACTTTTTGGAAAAATCGGAGACGGGTCGATTTTTGGTGATTTTGAGTGATTTTGAACAGTGCCGGCACTGTGAGATTTCTTCAATTTTGGCCAGGTAGGGATGAAAATTTTTTTTCTTCATTATAGTGTCAGGTAGGTGTGTTCGGTCATTTGTAGTAAGAATAAAGTGCTGGAAGAGTGGTGGTGTCAACATTAAGGAAGAAATAGAGCAAAAAATCTGTCTCCCCCCCCCGCCCTCTTAGATTCTGTTCTCAGAGCTTATTTTTGGATCATCTTTAAAGCTAGAATTGGGGGCCTTGATGAAGTGACCCGGGCGCGTTTCTACATTTTTTATGAATGACAGGTGTGGTAGATTGATTTTCGTCACTTTTTGAAAAAAATCGGAGATGGGTCGATTTTTGGTGATTTTGAGTGATTTTGAACAGTGCCGGCACTGTGAGAGTTCTTTAATTTTGGCCAGGTAGGGATGAAAATTTTTTTTCTTCATTATAGTGTCAGGTAGGTGTGTTCGGTCATTTGTAGTAAGAATAAAGTGCTGGAAGAGTGGTGGTGTCAACATTAAGGAAGAAATAGAGCAAAAACTCTGTCTCCCCCCCCCTCTCAGATTCTGTTCTCAGAGCTTATTTTTGGATCATCTTTAAAGCTAGAATTGGGGGCCTTGATGAAGTAACCCGGGCGCGTTTCCACATTTTTTATGAATGACAGGTGTGGTAGATTGATTTTCGTCACTTTTTGGAAAAATCGGAGACGGGTCGATTTTTGGTGATTTTGAGTGATTTTGAACAGTGCCGGCACTGTGAGATTTCTTCAATTTTGGCCAGGTAGGGATGAAAATTTTTTTTCTTCATTATAGTGTCGGGTAGGTGTGTTCGGTCATTTGTAGTAAGAATAAAGTGCTGGAAGAGTGGTGGTGTCAACATTAAGGAAGAAATAGAGCAAAAACTCTGTCTCCCCCCCCCTCTCAGATTCTGTTCTCAGAGCTTATTTTTGGATCATCTTTAAAGCTAGAATTGGGGGCCTTGATGAAGTGACCCGGGCACGTTTCCACATTTTTTATGAATGACAGGTGTGGTAGATTGATTTTCGTCACTTTTTGGAAAAATCGGAGACGGGTCGATTTTTGGTGATTTTGAGTGATTTTGAACAGTGCCGGCACTGTGAGATTTCTTCAATTTTGGCCAGGTAGGGATGAAAATTTTTTTCCTTCATTATAGTGTCAGGTAGGTGTGTTCGGTCATTTGTAGTAAGAATAAAGTGCTGGAAGAGTGGTGGTGTCAACATTAAGGAAGAAATAGAGCAAAAACTCTGTCTCCCCCATCCCTCTCAGATTCTGTTCTCAGAGCTTATTTTTGGATCATCTTTAAAGCTAGAATTGGGGGCCTTGATGAAGTGACCCGGGCGCGTTTCCACATTTTTTATGAATGACAGGTGTGGTAGATTGATTTTCGTCACTTTTTGGAAAAATCGGAGATGGGTCGATTTTTGGTGATTTTGAGTGATTTTGAACAGTGCCGGCACTGTGAGATTTCTTCAATTTTGGCCAGGTAGGGATGAAAATTTTTTTTCTTCATTATAGTGTCAGGTAGGTGTGTTCGGTCATTTGTAGTAGGAATAAAGTGCTGGAAGAGTGGTGGTGTCAACATTAAGGAAGAAATAGAGCAAAAACTCTGTCTCCCCCCCCCCTCTCAGATTCTGTTCTCAGAGTATTTTTGGATCATCTTTAAAGCTAGAATTGGGGGCCTTGATGAAGTGACCTGGGCGCGTTTCCACATTTTTTATGAATGACAGGTGTGGTAGATTGATTTTCGTCACTTTTTGGAAAAATCGGAGACGGGTCGATTTTTGGTGATTTTGAGTGATTTTGAACAGTGCCGGCACTGTGAGATTTCTTCAATTTTGGCCAGGTAGGGATGAAAATTTTTTTTCTTCATTATAGTGTCAGATAGGTGTGTTCGGTCATTTGTAGTAAGAATAAAGTGCTGGAAGAGTGGTGGTGTCAACATTAAGGAAGAAATAGAGCAAAAACTCTGTCTCCCCCCCCCCCCTCTCAGATTCTGTTCTCAGAGCTTATTTTTGGATCATCTTTAAAGCTAGAATTGGGGGCCTTGATGAAGTGACCCGGGCGCGTTTCCACATTTTTTTTGAATGACAGGTGTGGTAGATTGATTTTCGTCACTTTTTGGAAAAATCGGAGACGGGTCGATTTTTGGTGATTTTGAGTGATTTTGAACAGTGCCGGCACTGTGAGATTTCTTCAATGTTGGCCAGGTAGGGATGAAAATTTTTTTTCTTCATTATAGTGTCAGGTAGGTGTGTTCGGTCATTTGTAGTAAGAATAAAGTGCTGGAAGAGTGGTGGTGTCAACATTAAGGAAGAAATAGAGCAAAAACTCTGTCTCCCCCCCCCCCCCTCTTAGATTCTGTTCTCAGAGCTTATTTTTGGATCATCTTTAAAGCTAGAATTGGGGGCCTTGATGAAGTGACCCGGGCGCGTTTCCACATTTTTTATGAATGACAGGTGTGGTAGATTGATTTTCGTCACTTTTTGGAAAAATCGGAGACGGGTCGATTTTTGGTGATTTTGAGTGATTTTGAACAGTGCCGGCACTGTGAGATTTCTTCAATTTTGGCCAGGTAGGGATGAAAATTTTTTTTCTTCATTATAGTGTCAGGTAGGTGTGTTCGGTCATTTGTAGTATGAATAAAGTGCTGGAAGAGTGGTGGTGTCAACATTAAGGAAGAAATAGAGCAAAAACTCTGTCTCCCCCCCCTCTCAGATTCTGTTCTCAGAGCTTATTTTTGGATCATCTTTAAAGCTAGAATTGGGGGCCTTGATGAAGTGACCCGGGAGTGTTTCCACATTTTTTATGAATGACAGGTGTGGTAGATTGATTTTCGTCACTTTTTGGAAAAATCGGAGACGGGTCGATTTTTGGTGATTTTGAGTGATTTTGAACAGTGCCGGCACTGTGAGATTTCTTCAATTTTGGCCAGTTAGGGATTAAAATTTTTTTTCTTCATTATAGTGTCAGATAGGTGTGTTTGGTCATTTGTAGTAAGAATAAAGTGCTGGAAGAGTGGTGGTGTCAACATTAAGGAAGAAATAGAGCAAAAACTCTGTCTCCCCCCCCCCCTCTCAGATTCTGTTCTCAGAGCTTATTTTTGGATCATCTTTAAAGCTAGAATTGGGGGCCTTGATGAAGTGACCCGGGCGCGTTTCCACATTTTTTATGAATGACAGGTGTGGTAGATTGATTTTCGTCACTTTTTGGAAAAATCGGAGACGGGTCGATTTTTGGTGATTTTGAGTGATTTTGAACAGTGCCGGCACTGTGAGATTTCTTCAATTTTGGCCAGGTAGGGATGAAAATTTTTTTTCTTCATTATAGTGTCAGGTAGGTGTGTTCGGTCATTTGTAGTAAGAATAAAGTGCTGGAAGAGTGGTGGTGTCAACATTAAGGAAGAAATAGAGCAAAAACTCTGTCTCCCCCCCCCCCTCTCAGATTCTGTTCTCAGAGCTTATTTTTGGATCATCTTTAAAGCTAGAATTGGGGGCCTTGATGAAGTGACCCGGGCGCGTTTCCACATTTTTTATGAATGACAGGTGTGGTAGATTGATTTTCGTCACTTTTTGGAAAAAATCGGAGATGGGTCGATTTTTGGTGATTTTGAATGATTTTGAACAGTGCCGGCACTGTGAGATTTCTTCAATTTTGGCCAGGTAGGGATGAAAATTTTTTTTCTTCATTATAGTGTCGGGTAGGTGTGTTCGGTCATTTGTAGTAAGAATAAAGTGCTGGAAGAGTGGTGGTGTCAACATTAAGGAAGAAATAGAGCAAAAACTCTGTCTCCCCCCCCTCTCAGATTCTGTTCTCAGAGCTTATTTTTGGATCATCTTTAAAGCTAGAATTGGGGGCCTTGATGAAGTGACCCGGGCACGTTTCCACATTTTTTATGAATGACAGGTATGGTAGATTGATTTTCGTCACTTTTTGGAAAAATCGGAGACGGGCTGATTTTTGGTGATTTTGAGTGATTTTGAACAGTGCCGGCACTGTGAGATTTCTTCAATTTTGGCCAGGTAGGGATGAAAATTTTTTTTCTTCATTATAGTGTCGGGTAGGTGTGTTCGGTCATTTGTAGTAAGAATAAAGTGCTGGAAGAGTGGTGGTGTCAACATTAAGGAAGAAATAGAGCAAAAACTCTGTCTCCCCCCCCCCCTCTCAGATTCTGTTCTCAGAGCTTATTTTTGGATCATCTTTAAAGCTAGAATTGGGGGCCTTGATGAAGTGACCCGGGCACGTTTCCACATTTTTTATGAATGACAGGTGTGGTAGATTGATTTTCGTCACTTTTTGGAAAAATCGGAGACGGGTCGATTTTTGGTGATTTTGAGTGATTTTGAACAGTGCCGGCACTGTGAGATTTCTTCAATTTTGGCCAGGTAGGGATGAAAATTTTTTTCCTTCATTATAGTGTCAGGTAGGTGTGTTCGGTCATTTGTAGTAAGAATAAAGTGCTGGAAGAGTGGTGGTGTCAACATTAAGGAAGAAATAGAGCAAAAACTCTGTCTCCCCCATCCCTCTCAGATTCTGTTCTCAGAGCTTATTTTTGGATCATCTTTAAAGCTAGAATTGGGGGCCTTGATGAAGTGACCCGGGCGCGTTTCCACATTTTTTATGAATGACAGGTGTGGTAGATTGATTTTCGTCACTTTTTGGAAAAATCGGAGACGGGTCGATTTTTGGTGATTTTGAGTGATTTTGAACAGTGCCGGCACTGTGAGATTTCTTCAATTTTGGCCAGGTAGGGATGAAAATTTTTTTCCTTCATTATAGTGTCAGGTAGGTGTGTTCGGTCATTTGTAGTAAGAATAAAGTGCTGGAAGAGTGGTGGTGTCAACATTAAGGAAGAAATAGAGCAAAAACTCTGTCTCCCCCCCCCCTCTCAGATTCTGTTCTCAGAGTATTTTTGGATCATCTTTAAAGCTAGAATGGGGGGCCTTGATGAAGTGACCCGGGCGCGTTTCCACATTTTTTATGAATGACAGGTGTGGTAGATTGATTTTCGTCACTTTTTGGAAAAATCGGAGACGGGTCGATTTTTGGTGATTTTGAGTGATTTTGAACAGTGCCGGCACTGTGAGATTTCTTCAATTTTGGCCAGGTAGGGATGAAAATTTTTTTTCTTCATTATAGTGTCAGATAGGTGTGTTCGGTCATTTGTAGTAAGAATAAAGTGCTGGAAGAGTGGTGGTGTCAACATTAAGGAAGAAATAGAGCAAAAACTCTGTCTCCCCCCCCCCTCTCAGATTCTGTTCTCAGAGCTTATTTTTGGATCATCTTTAAAGCTAGAATTGGGGGCCTTGATGAAGTGACCCGGGCGCGTTTCCACATTTTTTTTGAATGACAGGTGTGGTAGATTGATTTTCGTCACTTTTTGGAAAAATCGGAGACGGGTCGATTTTTGGTGATTTTGAGTGATTTTGAACAGTGCCGGCACTGTGAGATTTCTTCAATGTTGGCCAGGTAGGGATGAAAATTTTTTTTCTTCATTATAGTGTCAGGTAGGTGTGTTCGGTCATTTCTAGTAAGAATAAAGTGCTGGAAGAGTGGTGGTGTCAACATTAAGGAAGAAATAGAGCAAAAACTCTGTCTCCCCCCCCCCTCTTAGATTCTGTTCTCAGAGCTTATTTTTGGATCATCTTTAAAGCTAGAATTGGGGGCCTTGATGAAGTGACCCGGGCGCGTTTCCACATTTTTTATGAATGACAGGTGTGGTAGATTGATTTTCGTCACTTTTTGGAAAAAATCGGAGATGGGTCGATTTTTGGTGATTTTGAATGATTTTGAAAAGTGCCGGCACTGTGAGATTTCTTCAATTTTGGCCAGTTAGGGATTAAAATTTTTTTTCTTCATTATAGTGTCAGATAGGTGTGTTTGGTCATTTGTAGTAAGAATAAAGTGCTGGAAGAGTGGTGGTGTCAACATTAAGGAAGAAATAGAGCAAAAACTCTGTCTCCCCCCCCCCCCCTCTCAGATTCTGTTCTCAGAGCTTATTTTTGGATCATCTTTAAAGCTAGAATTGGGGGCCTTGATGAAGTGACCCGGGCGCGTTTCCACATTTTTTATGAAGGACAGGTGTGGTAGATTGATTTTCGTCACTTTTTGGAAAAATCGGAGACGGGTCGATTTTTGGTGATTTTGAGTGATTTTGAACAGTGCCGGCACTGAGAGATTTCTTCAATTTTGGCCAGGTAGGGATGAAAATTTTTTTTCTTCATTATAGTGTCAGGTAGGTGTGTTCGGTCATTTGTAGTAAGAATAAAGTGCTGGAAGAGTGGTGGTGTCAACATTAAGGAAGAAATAGAGCAAAAACTCTGTCTCCCCCCCCCCTCTCAGATTCTGTTCTCAGAGCTTATTTTTGGATCATCTTTAAAGCTAGAATTGGGGGCCTTGATGAAGTGACCCGGGCGCGTTTCCACATTTTTTATGAATGACAGGTGTGGTAGATTGATTTTCGTCACTTTTTGGAAAAAATCAGAGATGGGTCGATTTTTGGTGATTTTGAGTGATTTTGAACAGTGCCGGCACTGTGAGATTTCTTCAATTTTGGCCAGGTAGGGATGAAAATTTTTTTTCTTCATTATAGTGTCGGGTAGGTGTGTTCGGTCATTTGTAGTAAGAATAAAGTGCTGGAAGAGTGGTGGTGTCAACATTAAGGAAGAAATAGAGCAAAAACTCTATCTCCCCCCCCCTCTCAGATTCTGTTCTCAGAGCTTATTTTTGGATCATCTTTAAAGCTAGAATTGGGGGCCTTGATGAAGTGACCCGGGCGCGTTTCCACTTTTTTTATGATTGACAGGTGTGGTAGATTGATTTTCGTCACTTTTTGGAAAAATCGGAGACGGGTCGATTTTTGGTGATTTTGAGTGATTTTGAACAGTGCCGGCACTGTGAGATTTCTTCAATTTTGGCCAGGTAGGGATGAAAATTTTTTTTCTTCATTATAGTGTCAGGTAGGTGTGTTCGGTCATTTGTAGTAAGAATATAGTGCTGGAAGAGTGGTGGTGTCAACATTAAGGAAGAAATAGAGCAAAAACTCTGTCTCCCCCCCCCCCTCTCAGATTCTCTTCTCAGAGCTTATTTTTGGATCATCTTTAAAGCTAGAATTGGGGGCCTTGATGAAGTGACCCGGGCGCGTTTCCACATTTTTTATGAATGAGAGGTGTGGTAGATTGATTTTCGTCACTTTTTGGAAAAATCGGAGACGGGTCGATTTTTGGTGATTTTGAGTGATTTTGAACAGTGCCGGCACTGTGAGATTTCTTCAGTTTTGGCCAGTTAGGGATTAAAATTTTTTTTCTTCATTATAGTGTCAGATAGGTGTGTTTGGTCATTTGTAGTAAGAATAAAGTGCTGGAAGAGTGGTGGTGTCAACATTAAGGAAGAAATAGAGCAAAAACTCTGTCTCCCCCCCCTCTCAGATTCTGTTCTCAGAGCTTATTTTTGGATCATCTTTAAAGCTAGAATTGGGGGCCTTGATGAAGTGACCCGGGCGCGTTTCCACATTTTTTATGAATGACAGGTGTGGTAGATTGATTTTCGTCACTTTTTGGAAAAATCGGAGACGGGTCGATTTTTGGTGATTTTGAGTGATTTTGAACAGTGCCGGCACTGAGAGATTTCTTCAATTTTGGCCAGGTAGGGATGAAAATTTTTTTTCTTCATTATAGTGTCAGGTAGGTGTGTTCGGTCATTTGTAGTAAGAATAAAGTGCTGGAAGAGTGGTGGTGTCAACATTAAGGAAGAAATAGAGCAAAAACTCTGTCTCCCCCCCCTCTCAGATTCTGTTCTCAGAGCTTATTTTTGGATCATCTTTAAAGCTAGAATTGGGGGCCTTGATGAAGTGACCCGGGCGCGTTTCCACATTTTTTATGAATGACAGGTGTGGTAGATTTATTTTCGTCACTTTTTGGAAAAATCGGAGACGGGTTGATTTTTGGTGATTTTGAGTGATTTTGAACAGTGCCGGCACTGTGAGATTTATTCAATTTTGGCCAGGTAGGGATGAAAATTTTTTTTCTTCATTATAGTGTCAGGTAGGTGTGTTCGGTCATTTGTAGTAAGAATAAAGTGCTGGAAGAGTGGTGGTGTCAACATTAAGGAAGAAATAGAGCAAAAACTCTGTCTCCCCCCCCCTCTCAGATTCTGTTCTCAGAGCTTATTTTTGGATCATCTTTAAAGCTAGAATTGGGGGCCTTGATGAAGTGACCCGGGCACGTTTCCACATTTTTTATGAATGACAGGTGTGGTAGATTGATTTTCGTCACTTTTTGGAAAAATCGGAGACGGGTCGATTTTTGGTGATTTTGAGTGATTTTGAACAGTGCCGGCACTGTGAGATTTCTTCAATTTTGGCCAGGTAGGGATGAAAATTTTTTTCCTTCATTATAGTGTCAGGTAGGTGTGTTCGGTCATTTGTAGTAAGAATAAAGTGCTGGAAGAGTGGTGGTGTCAACATTAAGGAAGAAATAGAGCAAAAACTCTGTCTCCCCCATCCCTCTCAGATTCTGTTCTCAGAGCTTATTTTTGGATCATCTTTAAAGCTAGAATTGGGGGCCTTGATGAAGTGACCCGGGCGCGTTTCCACATTTTTTATGAATGACAGGTGTGGTAGATTGATTTTCGTCACTTTTTGGAAAAATCGGAGACGGGTCGATTTTTGGTGATTTTGAGTGATTTTGAACAGTGCCGGCACTGTGAGATTTCTTCAATTTTGGCCAGGTAGGGATGAAAATTTTTTTTCTTCATTATAGTGTCAGGTAGGTGTGTTCGGTCATTTGTAGTAGGAATAAAGTGCTGGAAGAGTGGTGGTGTCAACATTAAGGAAGAAATAGAGCAAAAACTCTGTCTCCCCCCCCCTCTCAGATTCTGTTCTCAGAGCTTATTTTTGGATCATCTTTAAAGCTAGAATTGGGGGCCTTGATGAAGTGACCCGGGTGCGTTTCCACATTTTTTATGAATGACAGGTGTGGTAGATTGATTTTCGTCACTTTTTGGAAAAATCGGAGACGGGTCGATTTTTGGTGATTTTGAGTGATTTTGAACAGTGCCGGCACTGTGAGATTTCTTCAATTTTGGCCAGGTAGGGATGAAAATTTTTTTCCTTCATTATAGTGTCAGGTAGGTGTGTTCGGTCATTTGTAGTAAGAATAAAGTGCTGGAAGAGTGGTGGTTTCAACATTAAGGAAGAAATAGAGCAAAAACTCTGTCTCCCCCATCCCTCTCAGATTCTGTTCTCAGAGCTTATTTTTGGATCATCTTTAAAGCTAGAATTGGGGGCCTTGATGAAGTAACCCGGGCGCGTTTCCACATTTTTTATGAATGACAGGTGTGGTAGATTGATTTTCGTCACTTTTTGGAAAAATCGGAGACGGGTCGATTTTTGGTGATTTTGAGTGATTTTGAACAGTGCCGGCACTGTGAGATTTCTTCAATTTTGGCCAGATAGGGATGAAAATTTTTTTTCTTCATTATAGTGTCAGGTAGGTGTGTTTGGTCATTTGTAGTAAGAATAAAGTGCTGGAAGAGTGGTGGTGTCAACATTAAGGAAGAAATAGAGCAAAAACTCTGTCTCCCCCCCCCTCTCAGATTCTGTTCTCAGAGCTTATTTTTGGATCATCTTTAAAGCTAGAATTGGGGGCCTTGATGAAGTGACCCGGGCACGTTTCCACATTTTTTATGAATGACAGGTGTGGTAGATTGATTTTCGTCACTTTTTGGAAAAATCGGAGACGGGTCGATTTTTGGTGATTTTGAGTGATTTTGAACAGTGCCGGCACTGTGAGATTTCTTCAATTTTGGCCAGGTAGGGATGAAAATTTTTTTCCTTCATTATAGTGTCAGGTAGGTGTGTTCGGTCATTTGTAGTAAGAATAAAGTGCTGGAAGAGTGGTGGTGTCAACATTAAGGAAGAAATAGAGCAAAAACTCTGTCTCCCCCATCCCTCTCAGATTCTGTTCTCAGAGCTTATTTTTGGATCATCTTTAAAGCTAGAATTGGGGGCCTTGATGAAGTGACCCGGGCGCGTTTCCACATTTTTTATGAATGACAGGTGTGGTAGATTGATTTTCGTCACTTTTTGGAAAAATCGGAGACGGGTCGATTTTTGGTGATTTTGAGTGATTTTGAACAGTGCTGGCACTGTGAGATTTCTTCAATTTTGGCCAGGTAGGGATGAAAATTTTTTTTCTTCATTATAGTGTCAGGTAGGTGTGTTCGGTCATTTGTAGTAGGAATAAAGTGCTGGAAGAGTGGTGGTGTCAACATTAAGGAAGAAATAGAGCAAAAACTCTGTCTCCCCCCCCCTCTCAGATTCTGTTCTCAGAGCTTATTTTTGGATCATCTTTAAAGCTAGAATTGGGGGCCTTGATGAAGTGACCCGGGTGCGTTTCCACATTTTTTATGAATGACAGGTGTGGTAGATTGATTTTCGTTACTTTTTGGAAAAAATCGGAGACGGGTCGATTTTTGGTGATTTTGAGTGATTTTGAACAGTGCCGGCACTGTGAGATTTCTTCAATTTTGGCCAGGTAGGGATGAAAATTTTTTTCCTTCATTATAGTGTCAGGTAGGTGTGTTCGGTCATTTGTAGTAAGAATAAAGTGCTGGAAGAGTGGTGGTTTCAACATTAAGGAAGAAATAGAGCAAAAACTCTGTCTCCCCCATCCCTCTCAGATTCTGTTCTCAGAGCTTATTTTTGGATCATCTTTAAAGCTAGAATTGGGGGCCTTGATGAAGTAACCCGGGCGCGTTTCCACATTTTTTATGAATGACAGGTGTGGTAGATTGATTTTCGTCACTTTTTGGAAAAATCGGAGACGGGTCGATTTTTGGTGATTTTGAGTGATTTTGAACAGTGCCGGCACTGTGAGATTTCTTCAATTTTGGCCAGGTAGGGATGAAAATTTTTTTTCTTCATTATAGTGTCAGGTAGGTGTGTTCGGTCATTTGTAGTAAGAATAAAGTGCTGGAAGAGTGGTGGTGTCAACATTAAGGAAGAAATAGAGCAAAAACTCTGTCTCCCCCCCCCCCTCTCAGATTCTGTTCTCAGAGCTTATTTTTGGATCATCTTTAAAGCTAGAATTGGGGGCCTTGATGAAGTGACCCGGGCGCGTTTCCACATTTTTTATGAATGACAGGTGTGGTAGATTGATTTTCGTCACTTTTTGGAAAAATCGGAGACGGGTCGATTTTTGGTGATTTTGAGTGATTTTGAACAGTGCCGGCACTGTGAGATTTCTTCAATTTTGGCCAGATAGGGATGAAAATTTTTTTTCTTCATTATAGTGTCAGGTAGGTGTGTTTGGTCATTTGTAGTAAGAATAAAGTGCTGGAAGAGTGGTGGTGTCAACATTAAGGAAGAAATAGAGCAAAAACTCTGTCTCCCCCCCCCCCCCTCTCAGATTCTGTTCTCAGAGCTTATTTTTGGATTATCTTTAAAGCTAGAATTGGGGGCCTTGATGAAGTGACCCGGGCGCGTTTCCACATTTTTTATGAATGACAGGTGTGGTAGATTGATTTTCGTCACTTTTTGGAAAAATCGGAGACGGGTCGATTTTTGGTGATTTTGAGTGATTTTGAACAGTGCCGGCACTGTGAGATTTCTTCAATTTTGGCCAGGTAGGGATGAAAATTTTTTTTCTTCATTATAGTGTCAGGTAGGTGTGTTTGGTCATTTGTAGTAAGAATAAAGTGCTGGAAGAGTGGTGGTGTCAACATTAAGGAAGAAATAGAGCAAAAACTCTGTCTCCCCCCCCCCCCTCTCAGATTCTGTTCTCAGAGCTTATTTTTGGATCATCTTTAAAGCTAGAATTGGGGGCCTTGATGAAGTGACCCGGGCGCGTTTCCACATTTTTTATGAATGACAATTGTGGTAGATTGATTTTCGTCACTTTTTGGAAAAATCGGAGACGGGTCGATTTTTGGTGATTTTGAGTGATTTTGAACAGTGCCGGCACTGTGAGATTTCTTCAATTTTGGCCAGATAGGGATGAAAATTTTTTTTCTTCATTATAGTGTCAGGTAGGTGTGTTCGGTCATTTGTAGTAAGAATATAGTGCTGGAAGAGTGGTGGTGTCAACATTAAGGAAGAAATAGAGCAAAAACTCTGTCTCCCCCCCCCCCCCTCTCAGATTCTCTTCTCAGAGCTTATTTTTGGATCATCTTTAAAGCTAGAATTGGGGGCCTTGATGAAGTGACCCGGGCGCGTTTCCACATTTTTTATGAATGAGAGGTGTGGTAGATTGATTTTCGTCACTTTTTGGAAAAATCGGAGACGGGTCGATTTTTGGTGATTTTGAGTGATTTTGAACAGTGCCGGCACTGTGAGATTTCTTCAGTTTTGGCCAGTTAGGGATTAAAATTTTTTTTCTTCATTATAGTGTCAGATAGGTGTGTTTGGTCATTTGTAGTAAGAATAAAGTGCAGGAAGAGTGGTGGTGTCAACATTAAGGAAGAAATAGAGCAAAAACTCTGTCTCCCCCCCCTCTCAGATTCTGTTCTCAGAGCTTATTTTTGGATCATCTTTAAAGCTAGAATTGGGGGCCTTGATGAAGTGACCCGGGCGCGTTTCCACATTTTTTATGAATGACAATTGTGGTAGATTGATTTTCGTCACTTTTTGGAAAAATCGGAGACGGGTCGATTTTTGGTGATTTTGAGTGATTTTGAACAGTGCCGGCACTGTGAGATTTCTTCAATTTTGGCCAGATAGGGATGAAAATTTTTTTTCTTCATTATAGTGTCAGGTAGGTGTGTTCGGTCATTTGTAGTAAGAATATAGTGCTGGAAGAGTGGTGGTGTCAACATTAAGGAAGAAATAGAGCAAAAACTCTGTCTCCCCCCCCCCCCCTCTCAGATTCTCTTCTCAGAGCTTATTTTTGGATCATCTTTAAAGCTAGAATTGGGGGCCTTGATGAAGTGACCCGGGCGCGTTTCCACATTTTTTATGAATGAGAGGTGTGGTAGATTGATTTTCGTCACTTTTTGGAAAAATCGGAGACGGGTCGATTTTTGGTGATTTTGAGTGATTTTGAACAGTGCCGGCACTGTGAGATTTCTTCAGTTTTGGCCAGTTAGGGATTAAAATTTTTTTTCTTCATTATAGTGTCAGATAGGTGTGTTTGGTCATTTGTAGTAAGAATAAAGTGCTGGAAGAGTGGTGGTGTCAACATTAAGGAAGAAATAGAGCAAAAACTCTGTCTCCCCCCCCTCTCAGATTCTGTTCTCAGAGCTTATTTTTGGATCATCTTTAAAGCTAGAATTGGGGGCCTTGATGAAGTGACCCGGGCGCGTTTCCACATTTTTTATGAATGACAGGTGTGGTAGATTGATTTTCGTCACTTTTTGGAAAAATCGGAGACGGGTCGATTTTTGGTGATTTTGAGTGATTTTGAACAGTGCCGGCACTGAGAGATTTCTTCAATTTTGGCCAGGTAGGGATGAAAATTTTTTTTCTTCATTATAGTGTCAGGTAGGTGTGTTCGGTCATTTGTAGTAAGAATAAAGTGCTGGAAGAGTGGTGGTGTCAACATTAAGGAAGAAATAGAGCAAAAACTCTGTCTCCCCCCCCTCTCAGATTCTGTTCTCAGAGCTTATTTTTGGATCATCTTTAAAGCTAGAATTGGGGGCCTTGATGAAGTGACCCGGGCGCGTTTCCACATTTTTTATGAATGACAGGTGTGGTAGATTTATTTTCGTCACTTTTTGGAAAAATCGGAGACGGGTCGATTTTTGGTGATTTTGAGTGATTTTGAACAGTGCCGGCACTGTGAGATTTATTCAATTTTGGCCAGGTAGGGATGAAAATTTTTTTTCTTCATTATAGTGTCAGGTAGGTGTGTTCGGTCATTTGTAGTAAGAATAAAGTGCTGGAAGAGTGGTGGTGTCAACATTAAGGAAGAAATAGAGCAAAAACTCTGTCTCCCCCCCCCCCTCTCAGATTCTGTTCTCAGAGCTTATTTTTGGATCATCTTTAAAGCTAGAATTGGGGGCCTTGATGAAGTGACCCGGGCACGTTTCCACATTTTTTATGAATGACAGGTGTGGTAGATTGATTTTCGTCACTTTTTGGAAAAATCGGAGACGGGTCGATTTTTGGTGATTTTGAGTGATTTTGAACAGTGCCGGCACTGTGAGATTTCTTCAATTTTGGCCAGGTAGGGATGAAAATTTTTTTCCTTCATTATAGTGTCAGGTAGGTGTGTTCGGTCATTTGTAGTAAGAATAAAGTGTTGGAAGAGTGGTGGTGTCAACATTAAGGAAGAAATAGAGCAAAAAATCTGTCTCCCCCCCCCCCCGCCCTCTTAGATTCTGTTCTCAGAGCTTATTTTTGGATCATCTTTAAAGCTAGAATTGGGGGCCTTGATGAAGTGACCCGGGCGCGTTTCCACATTTTTTATGAATGACAGGTGTGGTAGATTGATTTTCGTCACTTTTTGGAAAAATCGGAGACGGGTCGATTTTTGGTGATTTTGAGTGATTTTGAACAGTGCCGGCACTGAGAGATTTCTTCAGTTTTGGCCAGGTAGGGATGAAAATTTTTTTTCTTCATTATAGTGTCAGGTAGGTGTGTTCGGTCATTTGTAGTAAGAATAAAGTGCTGGAAGAGTGGTGGTGTCAACATTAAGGAAGAAATAGAGCAAAAACTCTGTCTCCCCCATCCCTCTCAGATTCTGTTCTCAGAGCTTATTTTTGGATCATCTTTAAAGCTAGAATTGGGGGCCTTGATGAAGTGACCCGGGCGCGTTTCCACATTTTTTATGAATGACAGGTGTGGTAGATTGATTTTCGTCACTTTTTGGAAAAATCGGAGACGGGTCGATTTTTGGTGATTTTGAGTGATTTTGAACAGTGCCGGCACTGAGAGATTTCTTCAATTTTGGCCAGGTAGGGATGAAAATTTTTTTTCTTCATTATAGTGTCAGGTAGGTGTGTTCGGTCATTTGTAGTAAGAATAAAGTGCTGGAAGAGTGGTGGTGTCAACATTAAGGAAGAAATAGAGCAAAAACTCTGTCTCCCCCCCCTCTCAGATTCTGTTCTCAGAGCTTATTTTTGGATCATCTTTAAAGCTAGAATTGGGGGCCTTGATGAAGTGACCCGGGCGCGTTTCCACATTTTTTATGAATGACAGGTGTGGTAGATTTATTTTCGTCACTTTTTGGAAAAATCGGAGACGGGTCGATTTTTGGTGATTTTGAGTGATTTTGAACAGTGCCGGCACTGTGAGATTTATTCAATTTTGGCCAGGTAGGGATGAAAATTTTTTTTCTTCATTATAGTGTCAGGTAGGTGTGTTCGGTCATTTGTAGTAAGAATAAAGTGCTGGAAGAGTGGTGGTGTCAACATTAAGGAAGAAATAGAGCAAAAACTCTGTCTCCCCCCCCCCCCTCTCAGATTCTGTTCTCAGAGCTTATTTTTGGATCATCTTTAAAGCTAGAATTGGGGGCCTTGATGAAGTGACCCGGGCACGTTTCCACATTTTTTATGAATGACAGGTGTGGTAGATTGATTTTCGTCACTTTTTGGAAAAATCGGAGACGGGTCGATTTTTGGTGATTTTGAGTGATTTTGAACAGTGCCGGCACTGTGAGATTTCTTCAATTTTGGCCAGGTAGGGATGAAAATTTTTTTCCTTCATTATAGTGTCAGGTAGGTGTGTTCGGTCATTTGTAATAAATATAAAGTGCTGGAAGAGTGGTGGTGTCAACATTAAGGAAGAAATAGAGCAAAAACTCTGTCTCCCCCATCCCTCTCAGATTCTGTTCTCAGAGCTTATTTTTGGATCATCTTTAAAGCTAGAATTGGGGGCCTTGATGAAGTGACCCGGGCGCGTTTCCACATTTTTTATGAATGACAGGTGTGGTAGATTGATTTTCGTCACTTTTTGGAAAAATCGGAGACGGGTCGATTTTTGGTGATTTTGAGTGATTTTGAACAGTGCCGGCACTGTGAGATTTCTTCAATTTTGGCCAGATAGGGATGAAAATTTTTTTTCTTCATTATAGTGTCAGGTAGGTGTGTTTGGTCATTTGTAGTAAGAATAAAGTGCTGGAAGAGTGGTGGTGTCAACATTAAGGAAGAAATAGAGCAAAAACTCTGTCTCCCCCCCCCTCTCAGATTCTGTTCTCAGAGCTTATTTTTGGATCATCTTTAAAGCTAGAATTGGGGGCCTTGATGAAGTGACCCGGGTGCGTTTCCACATTTTTTATGAATGACAGGTGTGGTAGATTGATTTTCGTCACTTTTTGGAAAAAATCGGAGACGGGTCGATTTTTGGTGATTTTGAGTGATTTTGAACAGTGCCGGCACTGTGAGATTTCTTCAATTTTGGCCAGGTAGGGATGAAAATTTTTTTCCTTCATTATAGTGTCAGGTAGGTGTGTTCGGTCATTTGTAGTAAGAATAAAGTGCTGGAAGAGTGGTGGTTTCAACATTAAGGATGAAATAGAGCAAAAACTCTGTCTCCCCCATCCCTCTCAGATTCTGTTCTCAGAGCTTATTTTTGGATCATCTTTAAAGCTAGAATTGGGGGCCTTGATGAAGTAACCCGGGCGCGTTTCCACATTTTTTATGAATGACAGGTGTGGTAGATTGATTTTCGTCACTTTTTGGAAAAATCGGAGACGGGTCGATTTTTGGTGATTTTGAGTGATTTTGAACAGTGCCGGCACTGTGAGATTTCTTCAATTTTGGCCAGGTAGGGATGAAAATTTTTTTTCTTCATTATAGTGTCAGGTAGGTGTGTTCGGTCATTTGTAGTAAGAATAAAGTGCTGGAAGAGTGGTGGTGTCAACATTAAGGAAGAAATAGAGCAAAAACTCTGTCTCCCCCCCCCCCTCTCAGATTCTGTTCTCAGAGCTTATTTTTGGATCATCTTTAAAGCTAGAATTGGGGGCCTTGATGAAGTGACCCGGGCGCGTTTCCACATTTTTTATGAATGACAGGTGTGGTAGATTGATTTTCGTCACTTTTTGGAAAAATCGGAGACGGGTCGATTTTTGGTGATTTTGAGTGATTTTGAACAGTGCCGGCACTGTGAGATTTCTTCAATTTTGGCCAGATAGGGATGAAAATTTTTTTTCTTCATTATAGTGTCAGGTAGGTGTGTTTGGTCATTTGTAGTAAGAATAAAGTGCTGGAAGAGTGGTGGTGTCAACATTAAGGAAGAAATAGAGCAAAAACTCTGTCTCCCCCCCCCCCCCCCCTCTCAGATTCTGTTCTCAGAGCTTATTTTTGGATTATCTTTAAAGCTAGAATTGGGGGCCTTGATGAAGTGACCCGGGCGCGTTTCCACATTTTTTATGAATGACAGGTGTGGTAGATTGATTTTCGTCACTTTTTGGAAAAATCGGAGATGGGTCGATTTTTGGTGATTTTGAGTGATTTTGAACAGTGCCGGCACTGTGAGATTTCTTCAATTTTGGCCAGGTAGGGATGAAAATTTTTTTTCTTCATTATAGTGTCAGGTAGGTGTGTTTGGTCATTTGTAGTAAGAATAAAGTGCTGGAAGAGTGGTGGTGTCAACATTAAGGAAGAAATAGAGCAAAAACTCTGTCTCCCCCCCCCCTCTCAGATTCTGTTCTCAGAGTATTTTTGGATCATCTTTAAAGCTAGAATTGGGGGCCTTGATGAAGTGACCCGGGCGCGTTTCCACATTTTTTATGAATGACAGGTGTGGTAGATTGATTTTCGTCACTTTTTGGAAAAATCGGAGACGGGTCGATTTTTGGTGATTTTGAGTGATTTTGAACAGTGCCGGCACTGTGAGATTTCTTCAATTTTGGCCAGGTAGGGATGAAAATTTTTTTTCTTCATTATAGTGTCAGATAGGTGTGTTCGGTCATTTGTAGTAAGAATAAAGTGCTGGAAGAGTGGTGGTGTCAACATTAAGGAAGAAATAGAGCAAAAACTCTGTCTCCCCCCCCCTCTCAGATTCTGTTCTCAGAGCTTATTTTTGGATCATCTTTAAAGCTAGAATTGGGGGCCTTGATGAAGTGACCCGGGTGCGTTTCCACATTTTTTATGAATGACAGGTGTGGTAGATTGATTTTCGTCACTTTTTGGAAAAAATCGGAGACGGGTCGATTTTTGGTGATTTTGAGTGATTTTGAACAGTGCCGGCACTGTGAGATTTCTTCAATTTTGGCCAGGTAGGGATGAAAATTTTTTTCCTTCATTATAGTGTCAGGTAGGTGTGTTCGGTCATTTGTAGTAAGAATAAAGTGCTGGAAGAGTGGTGGTTTCAACATTAAGGATGAAATAGAGCAAAAACTCTGTCTCCCCCATCCCTCTCAGATTCTGTTCTCAGAGCTTATTTTTGGATCATCTTTAAAGCTAGAATTGGGGGCCTTGATGAAGTAACCCGGGCGCGTTTCCACATTTTTTATGAATGACAGGTGTGGTAGATTGATTTTCGTCACTTTTTGGAAAAATCGGAGACGGGTCGATTTTTGGTGATTTTGAGTGATTTTGAACAGTGCCGGCACTGTGAGATTTCTTCAATTTTGGCCAGGTAGGGATGAAAATTTTTTTTCTTCATTATAGTGTCAGGTAGGTGTGTTCGGTCATTTGTAGTAAGAATAAAGTGCTGGAAGAGTGGTGGTGTCAACATTAAGGAAGAAATAGAGCAAAAACTCTGTCTCCCCCCCCCCTCTCAGATTCTGTTCTCAGAGCTTATTTTTGGATCATCTTTAAAGCTAGAATTGGGGGCCTTGATGAAGTGACCCGGGCGCGTTTCCACATTTTTTATGAATGACAGGTGTGGTAGATTGATTTTCGTCACTTTTTGGAAAAATCGGAGACGGGTCGATTTTTGGTGATTTTGAGTGATTTTGAACAGTGCCGGCACTGTGAGATTTCTTCAATTTTGGCCAGATAGGGATGAAAATTTTTTTTCTTCATTATAGTGTCAGGTAGGTGTGTTTGGTCATTTGTAGTAAGAATAAAGTGCTGGAAGAGTGGTGGTGTCAACATTAAGGAAGAAATAGAGCAAAAACTCTGTCTCCCCCCCCCCCCCCCCCCTCTCAGATTCTGTTCTCAGAGCTTATTTTTGGATTATCTTTAAAGCTAGAATTGGGGGCCTTGATGAAGTGACCCGGGCGCGTTTCCACATTTTTTATGAATGACAGGTGTGGTAGATTGATTTTCGTCACTTTTTGGAAAAATCGGAGACGGGTCGATTTTTGGTGATTTTGAGTGATTTTGAACAGTGCCGGCACTGTGAGATTTCTTCAATTTTGGCCAGGTAGGGATGAAAATTTTTTTTCTTCATTATAGTGTCAGGTAGGTGTGTTTGGTCATTTGTAGTAAGAATAAAGTGCTGGAAGAGTGGTGGTGTCAACATTAAGGAAGAAATAGAGCAAAAACTCTGTCTCCCCCCCCCCTCTCAGATTCTGTTCTCAGAGTATTTTTGGATCATCTTTAAAGCTAGAATTGGGTGCCTTGATGAAGTGACCCGGGCGCGTTTCCACATTTTTTATGAATGACAGGTGTGGTAGATTGATTTTCGTCACTTTTTGGAAAAATCGGAGACGGGTCGATTTTTGGTGATTTTGAGTGATTTTGAACAGTGCCGGCACTGTGAGATTTCTTCAATTTTGGCCAGGTAGGGATGAAAATTTTTTTTCTTCATTATAGTGTCAGATAGGTGTGTTCGGTCATTTGTAGTAAGAATAAAGTGCTGGAAGAGTGGTGGTGTCAACATTAAGGAAGAAATAGAGCAAAAACTCTGTCTCCCCCCCCCTCTCAGATTCTGTTCTCAGAGCTTATTTTTGGATCATCTTTAAAGCTAGAATTGGGGGCCTTGATGAAGTGACCCGGGCGCGTTTCCACATTTTTTTTGAATGACAGGTGTGGTAGATTGATTTTCGTCACTTTTTGGAAAAATCGGAGACGGGTCGGTTTTTGGTGATTTTGAGTGATTTTGAACAGTGCCGGCACTGTGAGATTTCTTCAATTTTGGCCAGGTAGGGATGAAAATTTTTTTTCTTCATTATAGTGTCAGGTAGGTGTGTTCGGTCATTTGTAGTAAGAATAAAGTGCTGGAAGAGTGGTGGTGTCAACATTAAGGAAGAAATAGAGCAAAAACTCTGTCTCCCCCCCCCCCTCTCAGATTCTGTTCTCAGAGCTTATTTTTGGATCATCTTTAAAGCTAGAATTGGGGGCCTTGATGAAGTGACCCGGGCGCGTTTCCACATTTTTTATGAATGACAGGTGTGGTAGATTGATTTTCGTCACTTTTTGGAAAAATCGGAGACGGGTCGATTTTTGGTGATTTTGAGTGATTTTGAACAGTGCCGGCACTGTGAGATTTCTTCAATTTTGGCCAGGTAGGGATGAAAATTTTTTTTCTTCATTATAGTGTCAGGTAGGTGTGTTTGGTCATTTGTAGTAAGAATAAAGTGCTGGAAGAGTGGTGGTGTCAATATTAAGGAAGAAATAGAGCAAAAACTCTGTCTCCCCCCCCCCTCTCAGATTCTGTTCTCAGAGCTTATTTTTGGATCATCTTTAAAGCTAGAATTGGGGGCCTTGATGAAGTGACCCGGGCGCGTTTCCACATTTTTTATGAATGACAGGTGTGGTAGATTGATTTTCGTCACTTTTTGGAAAAATCGGAGACGGGTCGATTTTTGGTGATTTTGAGTGATTTTGAACAGTGCCGGCACTGTGAGATTTCTTCAATTTTGGCCAGATAGGGATGAAAATTTTTTTTCTTCATTATAGTGTCAGGTAGGTGTGTTCGGTCATTTGTAGTAAGAATATAGTGCTGGAAGAGTGGTGGTGTCAACATTAAGGAAGAAATAGAGCAAAAACTCTGTCTCCCCCCCCCCCCCCCTCTCAGATTCTCTTCTCAGAGCTTATTTTTGGATCATCTTTAAAGCTAGAATTGGGGGCCTTGATGAAGTGACCCGGGCGCGTTTCCACATTTTTTATGAATGAGAGGTGTGGTAGATTGATTTTCGTCACTTTTTGGAAAAATCGGAGACGGGTCGATTTTTGGTGATTTTGAGTGATTTTGAACAGTGCCGGCACTGTGAGATTTCTTCAGTTTTGGCCAGTTAGGGATTAAAATTTTTTTTCTTCATTATAGTGTCAGATAGGTGTGTTTGGTCATTTGTAGTAAGAATAAAGTGCTGGAAGAGTGGTGGTGTCAACATTAAGGAAGAAATAGAGCAAAAACTCTGTCTCCCCCCCCTCTCAGATTCTGTTCTCAGAGCTTTTTTTTGGATCATCTTTAAAGCTAGAATTGGGGGCCTTGATGAAGTGACCCGGGCGCGTTTCCACATTTTTTATGAATGACAGGTGTGGTAGATTGATTTTCGTCACTTTTTGGAAAAATCGGAGACGGGTCGATTTTTGGTGATTTTGAGTGATTTTGAACAGTGCCGGCACTGAGAGATTTCTTCAATTTTGGCCAGGTAGGGATGAAAATTTTTTTTCTTCATTATAGTGTCAGGTAGGTGTGTTCGGTCATTTGTAGTAAGAATAAAGTGCTGGAAGAGTGGTGGTGTCAACATTAAGGAAGAAATAGAGCAAAAACTCTGTCTCCCCCCCCTCTCAGATTCTGTTCTCAGAGCTTATTTTTGGATCATCTTTAAAGCTAGAATTGGGGGCCTTGATGAAGTGACCCGGGCGCGTTTCCACATTTTTTATGAATGACAGGTGTGGTAGATTTATTTTCGTCACTTTTTGGAAAAATCGGAGACGGGTCGATTTTTGGTGATTTTGAGTGATTTTGAACAGTGCCGGCACTGTGAGATTTCTTCAATTTTGGCCAGGTAGGGATGAAAATTTTTTTCCTTCATTATAGTGTCAGGTAGGTGTGTTCGGTCATTTGTAGTAAGAATAAAGTGCTGGAAGAGTGGTGGTGTCAACATTAAGGAAGAAATAGAGCAAAAAATCTGTCTCCCCCCCCCCGCCCTCTTAGATTCTCTTCTCAGAGCTTATTTTTGGATCATCTTTAAAGCTAGAATTGGGGGCCTTGATGAAGTGACCCGGGCGCGTTTCCACATTTTTTATGAATGACAGGTGTGGTAGATTGATTTTCGTCACTTTTTGGAAAAATCGGAGACGGGTCGATTTTTGGTGATTTTGAGTGATTTTGAACAGTGCCGGCACTGAGAGATTTCTTCAATTTTGGCCAGGTAGGGATGAAAATTTTTTTTCTTCATTATAGTGTCAGGTAGGTGTGTTCGGTCATTTGTAGTAAGAATAAAGTGCTGGAAGAGTGGTGGTGTCAACATTAAGGAAGAAATAGAGCAAAAACTCTGTCTCCCCCATCCCTCTCAGATTCTGTTCTCAGAGCTTATTTTTGGATCATCTTTAAAGCTAGAATTGGGGGCCTTGATGAAGTGACCCGGGCGCGTTTCCACATTTTTTATGAATGACAGGTGTGGTAGATTGATTTTCGTCACTTTTTGGAAAAATCGGAGACGGGTCGATTTTTGGTGATTTTGAGTGATTTTGAACAGTGCCGGCACTGTGAGATTTCTTCAATTTTGGCCAGATAGGGATGAAAATTTTTTTTCTTCATTATAGTGTCAGATAGGTGTGTTTGGTCATTTGTAGTAAGAATAAAGTGCTGGAAGAGTGGTGGTGTCAACATTAAGGAAGAAATAGAGCAAAAACTCTGTCTCCCCCCCCCCCTCTCAGATTCTGTTCTCAGAGCTTATTTTTGGATTATCTTTAAAGCTAGAATTGGGGGCCTTGATGAAGTGACCCGGGCGCGTTTCCACATTTTTTATGAATGACAGGTGTGGTAGATTGATTTTCATCACTTTTTGGAAAAATCGGAGACGGGTCGATTTTTGGTGATTTTGAGTGATTTTGAACAGTGCCGGCACTGTGAGATTTCTTCAATTTTGGCCAGTTAGGGATTAAAATTTTTTTTCTTCATTATAGTGTCAGATAGGTGTGTTTGGTCATTTGTAGTAAGAATAAAGTGCTGGAAGAGTGGTGGTGTCAACATTAAGGAAGAAATAGAGCAAAAACTCTGTCTCCCCCCCCCTCTCAGATTCTGTTCTCAGAGCTTATTTTTGGATCATCTTTAAAGCTAGAATTGGGGGCCTTGATGAAGTGACCCGGGTGCGTTTCCACATTTTTTATGAATGACAGGTGTGGTAGATTGATTTTCGTCACTTTTTGGAAAAAATCGGAGACGGGTCGATTTTTGGTGATTTTGAGTGATTTTGAACAGTGCCGGCACTGTGAGATTTCTTCAATTTTGGCCAGGTAGGGATGAAAATTTTTTTCCTTCATTATAGTGTCAGGTAGGTGTGTTCGGTCATTTGTAGTAAGAATAAAGTGCTGGAAGAGTGGTGGTTTCAACATTAAGGAAGAAATAGAGCAAAAACTCTGTCTCCCCCATCCCTCTCAGATTCTGTTCTCAGAGCTTATTTTTGGATCATCTTTAAAGCTAGAATTATGGGCCTTGATGAAGTAACCCGGGCGCGTTTCCACATTTTTTATGAATGACAGGTGTGGTAGATTGATTTTCGTCACTTTTTGGAAAAATCGGAGACGGGTCGATTTTTGGTGATTTTGAGTGATTTTGAACAGTGCCGGCACTGTGAGATTTCTTCAATTTTGGCCAGGTAGGGATGAAAATTTTTTTTCTTCATTATAGTGTCAGGTAGGTGTGTTCGGTCATTTGTAGTAAGAATAAAGTGCTGGAAGAGTGGTGGTGTCAACATTAAGGAAGAAATAGAGCAAAAACTCTGTCTCCCCCCCCCCTCTCAGATTCTGTTCTCAGAGCTTATTTTTGGATCATCTTTAAAGCTAGAATTGGGGGCCTTGATGAAGTGACCCGGGCGCGTTTCCACATTTTTTATGAATGACAGGTGTGGTAGATTGATTTTCGTCACTTTTTGGAAAAATCGGAGACGGGTCGATTTTTGGTGATTTTGAGTGTTTTTGAACAGTGCCGGTGTAACATGAAAATCTGACTCCTATGAAAATGTGACTCCCCAGTCAGATTTTCATTATGAAAATGTGACTCCCCAGTCAGATTTTCATGATGAAAATCTGACTCCCCCCATGATAATTTGACTCCCCCTCCACAAAACTTCATACATCTTATTTTATTTGAGTATATGACTGTGATCTTGTAGTATGTAAAAAGTAGGATAGATTGGCACATTTTTTTGTAGTTTGCAGTGAAAATTCAAATGAAAAAATAAGAAAGATAAAAATGTGCACATAATGAAAATCTGACTCCCCCGTGAAAATTTGACTCCCCCATCATAAAACTTCATAAATCTTATTTTATTTTGGGTATATGACTGTAATCTTGTAGTATGTAAAATGGAGGATACATTGGCACATTTTTTGTAGTTTGCAGTGAAAATTCAAATGAAAAAATAAGAAAAATAAAAATGTGCACATAATGAAAATCTGACTCCCCTGTGAAAATTTGACTCCCCCATCATAAAACTTCATAAATCTTATTTTATTTTGGGTATATGACTGTAATCTTGTAGTATGTAAAAAGGAGGATAGATTGGCACATTTTTGTGTAGTTTGCAGTGGAAATTTTAATGAAAAAATAAGAAAATTAAAAATGAGCACATAATGAAAATCTGACTCCCCCATGAAAATTTGACTCCCCCATCATAAAACTTTATAAATCTTATTTTATTTTGAGTATATGACTGTGATCTTGTAGTATGTGAAAAGGAGGATAGATTGGCACATTTTTTGTAGTTTGCAGGTGAAAAATTATGTGAAAAAGTAAGAAAATTAAAAATGAGCAAATAATGAAAATCTGACTCCCCCATGAAAATATGACTGCCCCTCCACAAAACTTCATAAATCTTATTTTATTTTGAGTATGTGACTGTGATCTTGTAGTATGTGAAATGGAGGATACATTGGCGCTTTTTTGTAATTTGCAGGTGAAAATTTTCATGAAAAAATAAGAAAATTAAAAATGTCCACTTAATCGCCTATTGTCTCCCCTATGAAAAAGTTATTTAATATTTGATGATCATTTCAACACCTTTTCTTTTAGGATACTTTATGAAAAATATATTGGAAATATTTAAAGGTTTGACGATAAAATAGTGAAAGCATGAAAAGGAAATCATGAAAATCTTTATTTTTACACCCATGAGATTTGGACTCCCATTGAGAAAAGGACCTATTTTATATTCAGTCACCATACCACTGTTTTCCACATAGTTTGCATAGAGATGGATATTTTGTCATTATTTGAAAGTTTGATGATGAAAATTTTGGTCAATATTTTTAAAACAAGTATCCATCTTTATCCTTGTAGGTTTTGCACTCCCATGTCAAAACACTACATTTTCATTATGTGCACATTTTTAATTTTCTCATTTTTTCATTAAAATTTTCACTGCAAACTACAAAAAATGTGCCAATGTATCAACCATTTTACATAATACAAGATCACAGACATATACTCAAAATAAAATAAGTTTTATGAAGTTTTGTGGAGGGGGAGTCAAATTTTCATGGGGGAGTCAGATTTTCATTATGTGCTCATTTTTAATTTTCTTATTTGTTCATTAAAATTCTCACTGCAAACTACAAAAAAATGTGCCAATGTATCAACCATTTTACATACTACAAGATCACAGTCATATACTAAATTAATTAGAGATTAATGAATGTTTTTTTGTAGGGGAGTCAAATTTTCATAGGGGAACCACATTTTCATTATGTGCACATTTTTAATTTTTCTTTTTTTTTTATGAAAATTTTCACCTGCAAACTACAAAAAAGTGCCAATGTATCATCCATTATGCATACTACAAAATCATAGTCATTTACTCAAATAAAATGAGATTAATGAATGTTTTTTTGGGGGGGAGTCAACATTTCAACGGGGGAGTCAGATTTTCATAATGAAAATCTGACTGGGGAGTCAGATTTTCATTATGAAAATCTGACTGGGGAGTCACATTTTAGGGGAGTCAGATTTTCATGGTACACCGGCACTGTGAGATTTCTTCAATTTTGGCCAGATAGGGATGAAAATTTTTTTTCTTCATTATAGTGTCAGGTAGGTGTGTTTGGTCATTTGTAGTAAGAATAAAGTGCTGGAAGAGTGGTGGTGTCAACATTAAGGAAGAAATAGAGCAAAAACTCTGTCTCCCCCCCCCCCCCTCTCAGATTCTGTTCTCAGAGCTTACTTACAGGGTTGCTACTTAATATGGAATATTTTTTATCATTGTTATTTTTGAGTGCTGATTAAATTTTTTTGGGCTTGAGTCATTAAAAAAGTATGTCACCGAGTGATAAAAACAACCAGTCTTCTGTTGTGAGATATTTTGGTCAATTATATCAAATCTGACATAAGATGCCATTCAAAAGAAAGGAACACCCCCAGAAAACCATATCAACAGTTTGATGTCAGTATTAACTTTAAGCTAAGATATTAAAGAAAATGATAGCCTCCGGCCAGTGATATGTTACACAGTCAAAGAACTCACTACAGTAAATCATGAAAAGTCAGTAATTGAGGGTATGACCTCCAGCAGCCGCTTGCAGCGCCCTCATCCTACATGGCATACCCTGTGACACGTTTTTTAGAGTTTGGGTGGGGATATCATTCCACGCAGTGATATTTGCCTGTCGCAGTTCATCACTATTTACCGGTCGATGACCATAGCTATTAATTGTGTGAGTTACTTTTGCCCAAAGTTTTTCAATTGGGTTCATATCTGGAGAGTTTGCAGGCCAGGGCAGTTGCTGAACCCATTGGTTTTGAAGAAAAACAGTGATTCGTCGGCCTCGATGTGGGGTTGCGCAGTCGTCTTGGTACACAAAGTTGTTCCTGAAGATGACTCTTACCAATCGAAGCATTGTTTGCTCTAGAATGTCTCTGTAGGAATCCTGGATGAGGTTGCCTCCTAAAAAACCAACTGGTTCTGGGCACCGACATGAAATGCTCCCCAAACAGAGACGTTACCATCCCCTGCTTGCACCCTAGGCAGTACACAATCATCGTTTTATGCCCCTCGTACACGTCGGTGGACACGGATTCGACCATCAACCCTAAAAAATCCATATCTGACCTCATCACTGAAAACGACGTGATTTCAGTGTTTTGGCTTCAAACGCACGTGGTCCCCAGCCCATTGCAGACGTCGCTGTTTACGACCTGCTGTTAACAGTGGTTTCCCTACTGGCCTTTGTGCAAAATAACCGGCTTTCAGTAATCTCTTGTTCACGAGGGACCTTGAAACGGGAGTTTGAGTGACATTCTGCGACTCTTTTCTGAGGACACTGGTTGTCTTTGTACGACCAGCACGGCGTCCTCTAAGGAGAAGGCGATCCTGTCTTCTTGGTGTGAAACGCGGACACACTGGTCGAGGTATTGGAGTAGGTGCCCCTGTTGCAGTATTTCTTTGGAGGATTTTCCAAACGGTTCCTGATAAATGTTGAATTGCCTTGCAATGGCTGTCCGTTTCTGGCCATTTTCTCTGAGAGCAAGAATCCCATAGTAAGCTGCGTTGCTTAGCTGTCGAACCATATCTTCACTAAGGTACCTGTCAAGTTTCAGAGCGATCCCTCTGTTGCTTCTATAAACACACTCCAAAGATTGACCAAACCCATGCGTTTTTATACAAGGGCATAAAAAGCCGAAAAGACCACCCCTCACATTTCTGACCACAGAACATGCAACTGCATACATCAATTGTTTCGAGAGTTGTGTGGTAATTAGGTAACACACCTGGCTACACATGGAGTGACACCTCAGCTTTGGATTTAAAGTAGTTAGAGAGAAATTTAATATTTTGTAGAAAATTTACTCGCCAAAACGTAATATTCCATATTAAGTGGTAACCCTGTATTTTTGGATCATCTTTAAAGCTAGAATTGGGGGCCTTGATGAAGTGACCCGGGCGCGTTTCCACATTTTTTATGAATGACAGGTGTGGTAGATTGATTTTCGTCACTTTTTGGAAAAATCGGAGACGGGTCGATTTTTGGTGATTTTGAGTGATTTTGAACAGTGCCGGCACTGTGAGATTTCTTCAATTTTGGCCAGTTAGGGATTAAAATTTTTTTTCTTCATTATAGTGTCAGATAGGTGTGTTTGGTCATTTGTAGTAAGAATAAAGTGCTGGAAGAGTGGTGGTGTCAACATTAAGGAAGAAATAGAGCAAAAACTCTGTCTCCCCCCCCCTCTCAGATTCTGTTCTCAGAGCTTATTTTTGGATCATCTTTAAAGCTAGAATTGGGGGCCTTGATGAAGTGACCCGGGTGCGTTTCCACATTTTTTATGAATGACAGGTGTGGTAGATTGATTTTTGTCACTTTTTGGAAAAATCAGAGACGGGTCGATTTTTGGTGATTTTGAGTGATTTTGAACAGTGCCGGCACTGTGAGATTTCTTCAATTTTGGCCAGGTAGGGATGAAAATTTTTTTTCTTCATTATAGTGTCAGGTAGGTGTGTTTGGTCATTTGTAGTAAGAATAAAGTGCTGGAAGAGTGGTGGTGTCAACATTAAGGAAGAAATAGAGCAAAAACTCTGTCTCCCCCCCCCCCTCTCAGATTCTGTTCTCAGAGTATTTTTGGATCATCTTTAAAGCTAGAATTGGGGGCCTTGATGAAGTGACCCGGGCGCGTTTCCACATTTTTTATGAATGACAGGTGTGGTAGATTGATTTTTGTCACTTTTTGGAAAAATCGGAGACGGGTCGATTTTTGGTGATTTTGTGTGATTTTGAACAGTGCCGGCACTGTGAGATTTCTTCAATTTTGGCCAGGTAGGGATGAAAATTTTTTTTCTTCATTATAGTGTCAGATAGGTGTGTTCGGTCATTTGTAGTAAGAATAAAGTGCTGGAAGAGTGGTGGTGTCAACATTAAGGAAGAAATAGAGCAAAAACTCTGTCTCCCCCCCCCTCTCAGATTCTGTTCTCAGAGCTTATTTTTGGATCATCTTTAAAGCTAGAATTGGGGGCCTTGATGAAGTGACCCGGGCGCGTTTCCACATTTTTTTTGAATGACAGGTGTGGTAGATTGATTTTCGTCACTTTTTGGAAAAATCGGAGACGGGTCGATTTTTGGTGATTTTGAGTGATTTTGAACAGTGCCGGCACTGTGAGATTTCTTCAATTTTGGCCAGGTAGGGATGAAAATTTTTTTTCTTCATTATAGTGTCAGGTAGGTGTGTTCGGTCATTTGTAGTAAGAATAAAGTGCTGGAAGAGTGGTGGTGTCAACATTAAGGAAGAAATAGAGCAAAAACTCTGTCTCCCCCCCCCCTCTCAGATTCTGTTCTCAGAGCTTATTTTTGGATTATCTTTAAAGCTAGAATTGGGGGCCTTGATGAAGTGACCCGGGCGCGTTTCCACATTTTTTATGAATGACAGGTGTGGTAGATTGATTTTCGTCACTTTTTGGAAAAATCGGAGACGGGTCGATTTTTGGTGATTTTGAGTGATTTTGAACAGTGCCAGCACTGTGAGATTTCTTCAATTTTGGCCAGGTAGGGATGAAAATTTTTTTTCTTCATTATAGTGTCAGGTAGGTGTGTTCAGTCATTTGTAGTAAGAATAAAGTGCTGGAAGAGTGGTGGTGTCAACATTAAGGAAGAAATAGAGCAAAAACTCTGTCTCCCCCCCCCCCCGCCCTCTCAGATTCTGTTCTCAGAGCTTATTTTTGGATCATCTTTAAAGCTAGAATTGGGGGCCTTGATGAAGTGACCCGGGCGCGTTTCCACTTTTTTTATGATTGACAGGTGTGGTAGATTGATTTTCGTCACTTTTTGGAAAAATCGGAGACGGGTCGATTTTTGGTGATTTTGAGTGATTTTGAACAGTGCCGGCACTGTGAGATTTCTTCAATTTTGGCCAGGTAGGGATGAAAATTTTTTTTCTTCATTATAGTGTCAGGTAGGTGTGTTCGGTCATTTGTAGTAAGAATAAAGTGCTGGAAGAGTGGTGGTGTCAACATTAAGGAAGAAATAGAGCAAAAACTCTGTCTCCCCCCCCCCCCTCTCAGATTCTGTTCTCAGAGCTTATTTTTGGATCATCTTTAAAGCTAGAATTGGGGGCCTTGATGAAGTGACCCGGGCGCGTTTCCACATTTTTTATGAATGACAGGTGTGGTAGATTGATTTTCGTCACTTTTTGGAAAAAATCGGAGATGGGTCGATTTTTGGTGATTTTGAGTGATTTTGAACAGTGCCAGCACTGTGAGATTTCTTCAATTTTGGCCAGGTAGGGATGAAAATTTTTTTCTTCATTATAGTGTCGGGTAGGTGTGTTCGGTCATTTGTAGTAAGAATAAAGTGCTGGAAGAGTGGTGGTGTCAACATTAAGGAAGAAATAGAGCAAAAACTCTATCTCCCCCCCCCTCTCAGATTTTGTTCTCAGAGCTTATTTTTGGATCATCTTTAAAGCTAGAATTGGGGGCCTTGATGAAGTGACCCGGGCGCGTTTCCACTTTTTTTATGATTGACAGGTGTGGTAGATTGATTTTCGTCACTTTTTGGAAAAATCGGAGACGGGTCGATTTTTGGTGATTTTGAGTGATTTTGAACAGTGCCGGCACTGTGAGATTTCTTCAATTTTGGCCAGGTAGGGATGAAAATTTTTTTTCTTCATTATAGTGTCAGGTAGGTGTGTTCGGTCATTTGTAGTAAGAATAAAGTGCTGGAAGAGTGGTGGTGTCAACATTAAGGAAGAAATAGAGCAAAAACTCTGTCTCCCCCCCCCCCCCTCTCAGATTCTGTTCTCAGAGCTTATTTTTGGATCATCTTTAAAGCTAGAATTGGGGGCCTTGATGAAGTGACCCGGGCGCGTTTCCACATTTTTTATGAATGACAGGTGTGATAGATTGATTTTCGTCACTTTTTGGAAAAAATCGGAGATGGGTCGATTTTTGGTGATTTTGAGTGATTTTGAACAGTGCCAGCACTGTGAGATTTCTTCAATTTTGGCCAGGTAGGGATGAAAATTTTTTTCTTCATTATAGTGTCGGGTAGGTGTGTTCGGTCATTTGTAGTAAGAATAAAGTGCTGGAAGAGTGGTGGTGTCAACATTAAGGAAGAAATAGAGCAAAAACTCTATCTCCCCCCCCCTCTCAGATTCTGTTCTCAGAGCTTATTTTTGGATCATCTTTAAAGCTAGAATTGGGGGCCTTGATGAAGTGACCCGGGCGCGTTTCCACTTTTTTTATGATTGACAGGTGTGGTAGATTGATTTTCGTCACTTTTTGGAAAAATCGGAGACGGGTCGATTTTTGGTGATTTTGAGTGATTTTGAACAGTGCCGGCACTGTGAGATTTCTTCAATTTTGGCCAGGTAGGGATGAAAAATTTTTTTCTTCATTATAATGTCAGGTAGGTGTGTTCGGTCATTTGTAGTAAGAATAAAGTGCTGGAAGAGTGGTGGTGTCAACATTAAGGAAGAAATAGAGCAAAAACTCTGTCTCCCCCCCCCCCCCCCTCTAAGATTCTGTTCTCAGAGCTTATTTTTGGATCATCTTTAAAGCTAGAATTGGGGGCCTTGATGAAGTGACCCGGGCGCGTTTCCACATTTTTTATGAATGACAGGTGTGGTAGATTGATTTTCGTCACTTTTTGGAAAAATCGGAGACGGGTCGATTTTTGGTGATTTTGAGTGATTTTGAACAGTGCCGGCACTGTGAGATTTCTTCAATTTTGGCCAGATAGGGATGAAAATTTTTTTTCTTCATTATAGTGTCAGGTAGGTGTGTTCGGTCATTTGTAGTAAGAATATAGTGCTGGAAGAGTGGTGGTGTCAACATTAAGGAAGAAATAGAGCAAAAACTCTGTCTCCCCCCCCCCTCTCAGATTCTGTTCTCAGAGCTTATTTTTGGATCATCTTTAAAGCTAGAATTGGGGTCCTTGATCAAGTGACCCGGGCGCGTTTCCACATTTTTTATGAATGACAGGTGTGGTAGATTGATTTTCGTCACTTTTTGGAAAAATTGGAGACGGGTCGATTTTTGGTGATTTTGAGTGATTTTGAACAGTGCCGGCACTGTGAGATTTCTTCAATTTTGGCCAGGTAGGGATGAAATTTTTTTTTCTTCATTATAGTGTCAGGTAGGTGTGTTCGGTCATTTGTAGTAAGAATAAAGTGCTGGAAGAGTGGTGGTGTCAACATTAAGGAAGAAATAGAGCAAAAACTCTGTCTCCCCCCCCCCCTCTCAGATTCTGTTCTCAGAGCTTATTTTTGGATCATCTTTATAGCTAGAATTGGGGGCCTTGATGAAGTGACCCGGGCGCGTTTCCACATTTTTTATGAATGACAGGTGTGGTAGATTGATTTTCGTCACTTTTTGGAAAAATCGGAGACGGGTCGATTTTTGGTGATTTTGAGTGATTTTGAACAGTGCCGGCACTGTGAGATTTCTTCAATTTTGGCCAGGTAGGGATGAAATTTTTTTTTCTTCATTATAGTGTCAGGTAGGTGTGTTCGGTCATTTGTAGTAAGAATAAAGTGCTGGAAGAGTGGTGGTGTCAACATTAAGGAAGAAATAGAGCAAAAACTCTGTCTCCCCCCCCCTCTCAGATTCTGTTCTCAGAGCTTATTTTTGGATCATCTTTATAGCTAGAATTGGGGGCCTTGATGAAGTGACCCGGGCGCGTTTCCACATTTTTTATGAATGACAGGTGTGGTAGATTGATTTTCGTCACTTTTTGGAAAAATCGGAGACGGGTCGATTTTTGGTGATTTTGAGTGATTTTGAACAGTGCCGGCACTGTGAGATTTCTTCAATTTTGGCCAGGTAGGGATGAAATTTTTTTTTCTTCATTATAGTGTCAGGTAGGTGTGTTCGGTCATTTGTAGTAAGAATAAAGTGCTGGAAGAGTGGTGGTGTCAACATTAAGGAAGAAATAGAGCAAAAACTCTGTCTCCCCCCCCCCTCTCAGATTCTGTTCTCAGAGCTTATTTTTGGATCATCTTTAAAGCTAGAATTGGGGGCCTTGATGAAGTGACCCGGGCGCGTTTCCACATTTTTCATGAATGACAAGTGTGGTAGATTGATTTTCGTCACTTTTTGGAAAAAATCGGAGATGGGTCGATTTTTGGTGATTTTGAGTGATTTTGAACAGTGCCGGCACTGTGAGATTTCTTCAATTTTGGCCAGGTAGGGATGAAAATTTTTTTCTTCATTATAGTGTCGGGTAGGTGTGTTCGGTCATTTGTAGTAAGAATAAAGTGCTGGAAGAGTGGTGGTGTCAACATTAAGGAAGAAATAGAGCAAAAACTCTATCTCCCCCCCCCCCTCTCAGATTCTGTTCTCAGAGCTTATTTTTGGATCATCTTTAAAGCTAGAATTGGGGGCCTTGATGAAGTGACCCGGGCGCGTTTCCACATTTTTTATGAATGACAGGTGTGGTAGATTGATTTTCGTCACTTTTTGGAAAAATCGGAGACGGGTCGATTTTTGGTGATTTTGAGTGATTTTGAACAGTGCCGGCACTGTGAGATTTCTTCAATTTTGGCCAGGTAGGGATGAAATTTTTTTTTCTTCATTATAGTGTCAGATAGGTGTGTTCGGTCATTTGTAGTAAGAATAAAGTGCTGGAAGAGTGGTGGTGTCAACATTAAGGAAGAAATAGAGCAAAAACTCTGTCTCCCCCCCCCCCTCTCAGATTCTGTTCTCAGAGCTTATTTTTGGATCATCTTTAAAGCTAGAATTGGGGGCCTTGATGAAGTGACCCGGGCGCGTTTCCACATTTTTTATGAATGACAGGTGTGGTAGATTGATTTTCGTCACTTTTTGGAAAAATCGGAGACGGGTCGATTTTTGGTGATTTTGAGTGATTTTGAACAGTGCCGGCACTGTGAGATTTCTTCAATTTTGGCCAGGTAGGGATGAAAATTTTTTTTCTTCATTATAGTGTCAGGTAGGTGTGTTCGGTCATTTGTAGTAAGAATAAAGTGCTGGAAGAGTGGTGGTGTCAACATTAAGGAAGAAATAGAGCAAAAACTCTGTCTCCCCCCCCCCTCTCAGATTCTGTTCTCAGAGCTTATTTTTGGATCATCTTTAAAGCTAGAATTGGGGGCCTTGATGAAGTGACCCGGGCGCGTTTCCACATTTTTTATGAATGACAAGTGTGGTAGATTGATTTTCGTCACTTTTTGGAAAAAATCGGAGATGGGTCGATTTTTGGTGATTTTGAGTGATTTTGAACAGTGCCGGCACTGTGAGATTTCTTCAGTTTTGGCCAGGTAGGGATGAAAATTTTTTTCTTCATTATAGTGTCGGGTAGGTGTGTTCGGTCATTTGTAGTAAGAATAAAGTGCTGGAAGAGTGGTGGTGTCAACATTAAGGAAGAAATAGAGCAAAAACTCTATCTCCCCCCCCCCTCTCAGATTCTGTTCTCAGAGCTTATTTTTGGATCATCTTTAAAGCTAGAATTGGGGGCCTTGATGAAGTGACCCGGGCGCGTTTCCACATTTTTTATGAATGACAGGTGTGGTAGATTGATTTTCGTCACTTTTTGGAAAAATCGGAGACGGGTCGATTTTTGGTGATTTTGAGTGATTTTGAACAGTGCCGGCACTGTGAGATTTCTTCAATTTTGGCCAGGTAGGGATGAAAATTTTTTTTCTTCATTATAGTGTCAGGTAGGTGTGTTCGGTCATTTATAGTAAGAATAAAGTGCTGGAAGAGTGGTGGTGTCAACATTAAGGAAGAAATAGAGCAAAAACTCTGTCTCCCCCCCCTCTCAGATTCTGTTCTCAGAGCTTATTTTTGGATCATCTTTAAAGCTAGAATTGGGGTCCTTGATGAAGTGACCCGGGCGCGTTTCCACATTTTTTATGAATGACAGGTGTGGTAGATTGATTTTCATCACTTTTTGGAAAAATCGGAGACGGGTCGATTTTTGGTGATTTTGAGTGATTTTGAACAGTGCCGGCGCTGTGAGATTTCTTCAATTTTGGCCAGGTAGGGATGAAAATTTTTTTTCTTCATTATAGTGTCAGGTAGGTGTGTTAGGTCATTTGTAGTAAGAATAAAGTGCTGGAAGAGTTGTGGTGTCAACATTAAGGAAGAAATAGAGCAAAAACTCTGTCTCCCCCCCCCCCCCCCCCTCTCAGATTCTGTTCTCAGAGCTTATTTTTGGATCATCTTTAAAGCTAGAATTGGGGGCCTTGATGAAGTGACCCGGGCGTGTTTCCACATTTTTTATGAATGACAGGTGTGGTAGATTGATTTTCATCACTTTTTGGAAAAATCGGAGACGGGTCGATTTTTGGTGATTTTGAGTGATTTTGAACAGTGCCGGCACTTTGAGATTTCTTCAATTTTGGCCAGGTAGGGATGAAATTTTTTTTTCTTCATTATAGTGTCAGATAGGTGTGTTCGGTCATTTGTAGTAAGAATAAATTGCTGGAAGAGTGGTGGTGTCAACATTAAGGAAGAAATAGAGCAAAAACTCTGTCTCCCCCCCCCCCTCTCAGATTCTGTTCTCAGAGCTTATTTTTGGATCATCTTTAAAGCTAGAATTGGGGGCCTTGATGAAGTGACCCGGGCGCGTTTCCACATTTTTTATGAATGACAGGTGTGGTAGATTGATTTTCGTCACCTTTTTGGAAAAATCGGAGACGGGTCGATTTTTGGTGATTTTGAGTGATTTTGAACAGTGCCGGCACTGTGAGATTTCCTCAATTTTGGCCAGGTAGGGATGAAAATTTTTTTTCTTCATTATAGTGTCAGGTAGGTGTGTTCGGTCATTTGTAGTAAGAATAAAGTGCTGGAAGAGTGGTGGTGTCAACATTAAGGAAGAAATAGAGCAAAAACTCTGTCTCCCCCCCCCCCCCCCTCTCAGATTCTGTTCTCAGAGCTTATTTTGGGATCATCTTTAAAGCTAGAATTGGGGGCCTTGATGAAGTGACCCGGGCGCGTTTCCACATTTTTTATGAATGACAGGTGTGGTAGATTGATTTTCGTCACTTTTTGGAAAAAATCGGATATGGGTCGATTTTTGGTGATTTTAAGTGATTTTGAACAGTGCCGGCACTGTGAGATTTCTTCAATTTTGGCCAGGTAGGGATGAAAATTCTTTTTCTTCATTATAGTGTCGGGTAGGTGTGTTTGGTCATTTGTAGTAAGAATAAATTGCTGGAAGAGTGGTGGTGTCAACATTAAGGAAGAAATAGAGCAAAAACTCTATCTCCCCCCCCCCCCACTCTCAGATTCTGTTCTCAGAGCTTATTTTTGGATCATCTTTAAAGCTAGAATTGGGGGCCTTGATGAAGTGACCCGGGCGCGTTTCCACTTTTTTTTTTATGATTGACAGGTGTGGTAGATTGATTTTCGTCACTTTTTGGAAAAATCGGAGACGGGTCGATTTTTGGTGATTTTGAGTGATTTTGAACAGTGCCGGCACTGTGAGATTTCTTCAATTTTGGTCAGGTAGGGATGAAAATTTTTTTTCTTCATTATAGTGTAAGGTAGGTGTGTTCGGTCATTGGTAGTAAGAATAAAGTGCTGGAAGAGTGGTGGTGTCAACATTAAGGAAGAAATAGAGCAAAAACTCTGTCTCCCCCCCCCCCTCTCAGATTCTGTTCTCAGAGCTTATTTTTGGATCATCTTTAAAGCTAGAATTGGGGGCCTTGATGAAGTGACCCGGGCGCGTTTCCACATTTTTTATGAATGACAGGTGTGGTAGATTGATTTTCGTCACTTTTTGGAAAAATCGGAGACGGGTCGATTTTTGGTGATTTTGAGTGATTTTGAACAGTGCCGGCACTTTGAGATTTCTTCAATTTTGGCCAGGTAGGGATGAAATTTTTTTTTCTTCATTATAGTGTCAGATAGGTGTGTTCGGTCATTTGTAGTAAGAATAAAGTGCTGGAAGAGTGGTGGTGTCAACATTAAGGAAGAAATAGAGCAAAAACTCTGTCTCCCCCCCCCCCCTCTCAGATTCTGTTCTCAGAGCTTATTTTTGGATCATCTTTAAAGCTAGAATTGGGGGCCTTGATGAAGTGACCCGGGCGCGTTTCCACATTTTTTATGAATGACAGGTGTGGTAGATTGATTTTCGTCACTTTTTGGAAAAATCGGAGACGGGTCGATTTTTGGTGATTTTGAGTGATTTTGAACAGTGCCGGCACTGTGAGATTTCTTCAATTTTGGCGAGGTAGGGATGAAAATTTTTTTCTTCATTATAGTGTCAGGTAGGTGTGTTCGGTCATTTGTAGTAAGAATAGAGTGCTGGAAGAGTGGTGGTGTCAACATTAAGGAAGAAATAGAGCAAAAACTCTGTCTCCCCCCCCCTCTCAGATTCTGTTCTCAGAGCTTATTTTTGGATCATCTTTAAAGCTAGAATTGGGGGCCTTGATGAAGTGACCCGGGCGCGTTTCCACATTTTTTATGAATGACAGGTGTGGTAGATTGATTTTCGTCACTTTTTGGAAAAATCGGAGACGGGTCGATTTTTGGTGATTTTGAGTGATTTTGAACAGTGCCGGCACTGTGAGATTTCTTCAATTTTGGCCAGGTAGGGATGAAAAATTTTTTTCTTCATTATAGTGTCAGGTAGGTGTGTTCGGTCATTTGTAGTAAGAATAAAGTGCTGAAAAAGTGGTGCTGTCAACATTAAGGAAGAAATAGAGCAGAAACTCTGTCTCCCTCCCCCCTCTCAGATTCTGTTCTCAGAGCTTATTTTTGGATCATCTTTAAAGCTAGAATTGGGGGCCTTGATGAAGTGACCCAGGCGCGTTTCCACATTTTTTATGAATGACAGGTGTGGTAGATTGATTTTTGTCACTTTTTGGAAAAATCGAAGACGGGTCGATTTTTGGTGATTTTGAGTGATTTTGAACAGTGCCGGCACTGTGAGATTTCTTCAATTTTGGCCAGGTAGGGATGAAAAATTTTTTTCTTCATTATAGTGTCAGGTAGGTGTGTTCGGTCATTGGTAGTAAGAATAAAGTGCTGGAAGAGTGGTGGTGTCAACATTAAGGAAGAAATAGAGCAAAAACTCTGTCTCCCCCCCCCCCCTCAGATTCTGTTCTCAGAGCTTATTTTTGGATCATCTTTAAAGCTAGAATTGGGGGCCTTGATGAAGTGACCCGGGCGCGTTTCCACATTTTTTATGAATGACAGGTGTGGTAGATTGATTTTCGTCAATTTTTTGAAAAATCGGAGACGGGTCGATTTTTGGTGATTTTGAGTGATTTTGAACAGTGCCGGCACTGTGAGATTTCTTCAATTTTGGCCAGGTAGGGATGAAAATTTTTTTTTCTTCATTATAGTGTCAGGTAGGTGTGTTCCGTCATTTGTAGTAAGAATAGAGTGCTGGAAGAGTGGTGGTGTCAACATTAAGGAAGAAATAGAGCAAAAACTCTGTCTCCGTCCCCCCCCCTCTCAGATTCTGTTCTCAGAGCTTATTTTTGGATCATCTTTAAATCTAGAATTGGGGGCCTTGATGAAGTGACCCGGGCGCGTTTCCACATTTTTTATGAATGACAGGTGTGGTAGATTGATTTTCGTCACTTTTTGGAAAAATCGGAGACGGGTCGATTTTTGGTGATTTTGAGTGATTTTGAACAGTGCCGGCACTGTGAGATTTCTTCAATTTTGGCCAGGTAGGGATGAAAAATTTTTTTCTTCATTATAATGTCAGGTAGGTGTGTTCGGTCATTTGTAGTAAGAATAAAGTGCTGGAAGAGTGGTGGTGTCAACATTAAGGAAGAAATAGAGCAAAAACTCTGTCTCCCCCCCCCCCTCTCAGATTCTGTTCTCAGAGCTTATTTTTGGATCATCTTTAAAGCTAGAAATGGGGGCCTTGATGAAGTGACCCGGGCGCGTTTCCACATTTTTTATGAATGACAGGTGTGGTAGATTGATTTTCGTCACTTTTTGGAAAAATCGGAGACGGGTCGATTTTTGGTGATTTTGAGTGATTTTGAACAGTGCCGGCACTGTGAGATTTCTTCAATTTTGTCCAGGTAGGGATGAAATTTTTTTTTCTTCATTATAGTGTCAGGTAGGTGTGTTCGGTCATTTGTAGTAAGAATAAAGTGCTGGAAAAGTGGTGCTGTCAACATTAAGGAAGAAATAGAGCAGAAACTCTGTCTCCCTCCCCCCTCTCAGATTCTGTTCTCAGAGCTTATTTTTGGATCATCTTTAAAGCTAGAATTGGGGGCCTTGATGAAGTGACCCAGGCGCGTTTCCACATTTTTTATGAATGACAGGTGTGGTAGATTGATTTTCGTCACTTTTTGGAAAAATCGAAGACGGGTCGATTTTTGGTGATTTTGAGTGATTTTGAACAGTGCCGGCACTGTGAGATTTCTTCAATTTTGGCCAGGTAGGGATGAAAAATTTTTTTCTTCATTATAGTGTCAGGTAGGTGTGTTCGGTCATTGGTAGTAAGAATAAAGTGCTGGAAGAGTGGTGGTGTCAACATTAAGGAAGAAATAGAGCAAAAACTCTGTCTCCCCCCCCCCTCTCAGATTCTGTTCTCAGAGCTTATTTTTGGATCATCTTGAAAGCTAGAATTGGGGGCCTTGATGAAGTGACCCGGGCGCGTTTCCACATTTTTTATGAATGACAGGTGTGGTAGATTGATTTTCGTCAATTTTTTGAAAAATCGGAGACGGGTCGATTTTTGGTGATTTTGAGTGATTTTGAACAGTGCCGGCACTGTGAGATTTCTTCAATTTTGGCCAGGTAGGGATGAAAATTCTTTTTCTTCATTATAGTGTCAGGTAGGTGTGTTCTGTCATTTGTAGTAAGAATAGAGTGCTGGAAGAGTGGTGGTGTCAACATTAAGGAAGAAATAGAGCAAAAACTCTGTCCCCCCCCCCTCTCAGATTCTGTTCTCAGAGCTTATTTTTGGATCATCTTTAAAGCTAGAATTGGGGGCCTTGATGAAGTGACCCGGGCGCGTTTCCACATTTTTTATGAATGACAGGTGTGGTAGATTGATTTTCGTCACTTTTTGGAAAAATCGGAGACGGGTCGATTTTTGGTGATTTTGAGTGATTTTGAACAGTGCCGGCACTGTGAGATTTCTTCAATTTTGGCCAGGTAGGGATGAAAATTTTTTTTCTTCATTATAGTGTCAGGTAGGTGTGTTCGGTCATTTGTAGTAAGAATAAAGTGCTGGAAGAGTGGTGGTGTCAACATTAAGGAAGAAATAGAGCAAAAACTCTGTCTCCCCCCCCCCCCTCTCAGATTCTGTTCTCAGAGCTTATTTTTGGATCATCTTTAAAGCTAGAATTGGGGGCCTTGATGAAGTGACCCGGGCACTTTTCCACATTTTTTATGAATGACAGGTGTGGTAGATTGATTTTCGTCACTTTTTGGAAAAATCGGAGACGGGTCGATTTTTGGTGATTTTGAGTGATTTTGAACAGTGCCGGCACTGTGAAATTTCTTCAATTTTGGCCAGGTAGGGATGAAATTTTTTTTTCTTCATTATAGTGTCAGGTAGGTGTGTTCGGTCATTTGTAGTAAGAATAAAGTGCTGGAAGAGTGGTGCTGTCAACATTAAGGAAGAAATAGAGCAGAAACTCTGTCTCCCTCCCCCCTCTCAGATTCTGTTCTCAGAGCTTATTTTTGGATCATCTTTAAAGCTAGAATTGGGGGCCTTGATGAAGTGACCCGGGCGCGTTTCCACATTTTTTATGAATGACAGGTGTGGTAGATTGATTTTCGTCACTTTTTGGAAAAATCGGAGACAGGTCGATTTTTGGTGATTTTGAGTGATTTTGAACAGTGCCGGCACTGTGAGATTTCTTCAATTTTCGCCAGGTAGGGATGAAAATTTTTTTTCTTCATTATAGTGTCAGGTAGGTGTGTTCGGTCATTGGTAGTAAGAATAAAGTGCTGGAAGAGTGGTGGTGTCAACATTAAGGAAGAAATAGAGCAAAAAATCTGTCTCCCCCCCCCTCTCAGATTCTGTTCTCAGAGCTAATTTTTGGATCATTTTTAAAGCTAGAATTGGGGGCCTTGATGAAGTGACCCGGGCGCGTTTCCACATTTTTTATGAATGACAGGTGTGGTAGATTGATTTTCGTCACTTTTTGGAAAAATCGGAGACGGGTCGATTTTTGGTGATTTTGAGTGATTTTGAACAGTGCCGGCACTGTGAGATTTCTTCAATTTTGGCCAGGTAGGGATGAAATTTTTTTTTCTTCATTATAGTGTCAGGTAGGTGTGTTCGGTCATTTGTAGTAAGAATAAAGTGCTGGAAGAGTGGTGGTGTCAACATTAAGGAAGAAATAGAGCAAAAACTCTGTCTCCCCCCCCCCCCCCTCTCAGATTCTGTTCTCAGAGCTTTTTTTTGGATCATCTTTAAAGCTAGAATTGGGGGCCTTGATGAAGTGACCCGGGCGCGTTTCCACATTTTTTATGAATGACAGGTGTGGTAGATTGATTTTCGTCACTTTTTGGAAAAATCGGAGACGGGTCGATTTTTGGTGATTTTGAGTGATTTTGAACAGTGCCGGCACTGTGAGATTTCTTCAATTTTGGCCAGGTAGGGATGAAAATTTTTTTTCTTCATTATAGTGTCAGGTAGGTGTGTTCGGTCATTTGTAGTAAGAATAAAGTGCTGGAAGAGTGGTGGTGTCAACATTAAGGAAGAAATAGGGCAAAAACTCTGTCTCCCCCCCCCCCCCTCTCAGATTCTGTTCTCAGAGCTAATTTTTGGATCATTTTTAAAGCTAGAATTGGGGGCCTTGATGAAGTGACCCGGGCGCGTTTCCACATTTTTTATGAATGACAGGTGTGGTAGATTGATTTTCGTCACTTTTTGGAAAAATCGGAGACGGGTCAATTTTTGGTGATTTTGAGTGATTTTGAACAGTGCCAGCACTGTGAGATTTCTTCAATTTTGGCCAGGTAGGGATGAAAATTTTTTTTCTTCATTATAGTGTCAGGTAGGTGTGTTCGGTCATTTGTAGTAAGAATAAAGTGCTGGAAGAGTGGTGGTGTCAACATTAAGGAAGAAATAGAGCAAAAACTCTGTCTCCCCCCCCCCCTCTCAGATTCTGTTCTCAGAGCTTATTTTTGGATCATCTTTAAAGCTAGAATTGGGGGCCTTGATGAAGTGACCCGGGCGCGTTTCCACATTTTTTATGAATGACAAGTGTGGTAGATTGATTTTCGTCACTTTTTGGAAAAAATCGGAGATGGGTCGATTTTTGGTGATTTTGAGTGATTTTGAACAGTGCCGGCACTGTGAGATTTCTTCAATTTTGGCCAGGTAGGGATGAAAATTTTTTTCTTCATTATAGTGTCGGGTAGGTGTGTTCGGTCATTTGTAGTAAGAATAAAGTGCTGGAAGAGTGGTGGTGTCAACATTAAGGAAGAAATAGAGCAAAAACTCTATCTCCCCCCCCCCTCTCAGATTCTGTTCTCAGAGCTTATTTTTGGATCATCTTTAAAGCTAGAATTGGGGGCCTTGATGAAGTGACCCGGGCGCGTTTCCACATTTTTTATGAATGACAGGTGTGGTAGATTGATTTTCGTCACTTTTTGGAAAAATCGGAGACGGGTCGATTTTTGGTGATTTTGAGTGATTTTGAACAGTGCCGGCACTGTGAGATTTCTTCAATTTTGGCCAGGTAGGGATGAAAATTTTTTTTCTTCATTATAGTGTCAGGTAGGTGTGTTCGGTCATTTATAGTAAGAATAAAGTGCTGGAAGAGTGGTGGTGTCAACATTAAGGAAGAAATAGAGCAAAAACTCTGTCTCCCCCCCCTCTCAGATTCTGTTCTCAGAGCTTATTTTTGGATCATCTTTAAAGCTAGAATTGGGGTCCTTGATCAAGTGACCCGGGCGCGTTTCCACATTTTTTATGAATGACAGGTGTGGTAGATTGATTTTCGTCACTTTTTGGAAAAATTGGAGACGGGTCGATTTTTGGTGATTTTGAGTGATTTTGAACAGTGCCGGCGCTGTGAGATTTCTTCAATTTTGGCCAGGTAGGGATGAAAATTTTTTTTCTTCATTATAGTGTCAGGTAGGTGTGTTAGGTCATTTGTAGTAAGAATAAAGTGCTGGAAGAGTTGTGGTGTCAACATTAAGGAAGAAATAGAGCAAAAACTCTGTCTCCCCCCCCCCCCCCCCCTCTCAGATTCTGTTCTCAGAGCTTATTTTTGGATCATCTTTAAAGCTAGAATTGGGGGCCTTGATGAAGTGACCCGGGCGTGTTTCCACATTTTTTATGAATGACAGGTGTGGTAGATTGATTTTCATCACTTTTTGGAAAAATCGGAGACGGGTCGATTTTTGGTGATTTTGAGTGATTTTGAACAGTGCCGGCACTTTGAGATTTCTTCAATTTTGGCCAGGTAGGGATGAAATTTTTTTTTCTTCATTATAGTGTCAGATAGGTGTGTTCGGTCATTTGTAGTAAGAATAAAGTGCTGGAAGAGTGGTGGTGTCAACATTAAGGAAGAAATAGAGCAAAAACTCTGTCTCCCCCCCCCCCCTCTCAGATTCTGTTCTCAGAGCTTATTTTTGGATCATCTTTAAAGCTAGAATTGGGGGCCTTGATGAAGTGACCCGGGCGCGTTTCCACATTTTTTATGAATGACAGGTGTGGTAGATTGATTTTCGTCACCTTTTTGGAAAAATCGGAGACGGGTCGATTTTTGGTGATTTTGAGTGATTTTGAACAGTGCCGGCACTGTGAGATTTCCTCAATTTTGGCCAGGTAGGGATGAAAATTTTTTTTCTTCATTATAGTGTCAGGTAGGTGTGTTCGGTCATTTGTAGTAAGAATAAAGTGCTGGAAGAGTGGTGGTGTCAACATTAAGGAAGAAATAGAGCAAAAACTCTGTCTCCCCCCCCCCCCCCTCTCAGATTCTGTTCTCAGAGCTTATTTTTGGATCATCTTTAAAGCTAGAATTGGGGGCCTTGATGAAGTGACCCGGGCGCGTTTCCACATTTTTTATGAATGACAGGTGTGGTAGATTGATTTTCGTCACTTTTTGGAAAAAATCGGATATGGGTCGATTTTTGGTGATTTTAAGTGATTTTGAACAGTGCCGGCACTGTGAGATTTCTTCAATTTTGGCCAGGTAGGGATGAAAATTCTTTTTCTTCATTATAGTGTCGGGTAGGTGTGTTTGGTCATTTGTAGTAAGAATAAATTGCTGGAAGAGTGGTGGTGTCAACATTAAGGAAGAAATAGAGCAAAAACTCTATCTCCCCCCCCCCCACTCTCAGATTCTGTTCTCAGAGCTTATTTTTGGATCATCTTTAAAGCTAGAATTGGGGGCCTTGATGAAGTGACCCGGGCGCGTTTCCACTTTTTTTTTTATGATTGACAGGTGTGGTAGATTGATTTTCGTCACTTTTTGGAAAAATCGGAGACGGGTCGATTTTTGGTGATTTTGAGTGATTTTGAACAGTGCCGGCACTGTGAGATTTCTTCAATTTTGGTCAGGTAGGGATGAAAATTTTTTTTCTTCATTATAGTGTAAGGTAGGTGTGTTCGGTCATTGGTAGTAAGAATAAAGTGCTGGAAGAGTGGTGGTGTCAACATTAAGGAAGAAATAGAGCAAAAACTCTGTCTCCCCCCCCCCTCTCAGATTCTGTTCTCAGAGCTTATTTTTGGATCATCTTTAAAGCTAGAATTGGGGGCCTTGATGAAGTGACCCGGGCGCGTTTCCACATTTTTTATGAATGACAGGTGTGGTAGATTGATTTTCGTCACTTTTTGGAAAAATCGGAGACGGGTCGATTTTTGGTGATTTTGAGTGATTTTGAACAGTGCCGGCACTGTGAGATTTCTTCAATTTTGGCCAGGTAGGGATGAAAATTTTTTTCTTCATTATAGTGTCAGGTAGGTGTGTTCGGTCATTTGTAGTAAGAATAGAGTGCTGGAAGAGTGGTGGTGTCAACATTAAGGAAGAAATAGAGCAAAAACTCTGTCTCCCCCCCCTCTCAGATTCTGTTCTCAGAGCTTATTTTTGGATCATCTTTAAAGCTAGAATTGGGGGCCTTGATGAAGTGACCCGGGCGCGTTTCCACATTTTTTATGAATGACAGGTGTGGTAGATTGATTTTCGTCACTTTTTGGAAAAATCGGAGACGGGTCGATTTTTGGTGATTTTGAGTGATTTTGAACAGTGCCGGCACTGTGAGATTTCTTCAATTTTGGCCAGGTAGGGATGAAAAATTTTTTTCTTCATTATAGTGTCAGGTAGGTGTGTTCGGTCATTTGTAGTAAGAATAAAGTGCTGAAAAAGTGGTGCTGTCAACATTAAGGAAGAAATAGAGCAGAAACTCTGTCTCCCTCCCCCCTCTCAGATTCTGTTCTCAGAGCTTATTTTTGGATCATCTTTAAAGCTAGAATTGGGGGCCTTGATGAAGTGACCCAGGCGCGTTTCCACATTTTTTATGAATGACAGGTGTGGTAGATTGATTTTCGTCACTTTTTGGAAAAATCGAAGACGGGTCGATTTTTGGTGATTTTGAGTGATTTTGAACAGTGCCGGCACTGTGAGATTTCTTCAATTTTGGCCAGGTAGGGATGAAAAATTTTTTTCTTCATTATAGTGTCAGGTAGGTGTGTTCGGTCATTGGTAGTAAGAATAAAGTGCTGGAAGAGTGGTGGTGTCAACATTAAGGAAGAAATAGAGCAAAAACTCTGTCTCCCCCCCCCTCTCAGATTCTGTTCTCAGAGCTTATTTTTGGATCATCTTTAAAGCTAGAATTGGGGGCCTTGATGAAGTGACCCGGGCGCGTTTCCACATTTTTTATGAATGACAGGTGTGGTAGATTGATTTTCGTCAATTTTTTGAAAAATCGGAGACGGGTCGATTTTTGGTGATTTTGAGTGATTTTGAACAGTGCCGGCACTGTGAGATTTCTTCAATTTTGGCCAGGTAGGGATGAAAATTTTTTTTTCTTCATTATAGTGTCAGGTAGGTGTGTTCCGTCATTTGTAGTAAGAATAGAGTGCTGGAAGAGTGGTGGTGTCAACATTAAGGAAGAAATAGAGCAAAAACTCTGTCTCCGTCCCCCCCCCTCTCAGATTCTGTTCTCAGAGCTTATTTTTGGATCATCTTTAAATCTAGAATTGGGGGCCTTGATGAAGTGACCCGGGCGCGTTTCCACATTTTTTATGAATGACAGGTGTGGTAGATTGATTTTCGTCACTTTTTGGAAAAATCGGAGACGGGTCGATTTTTGGTGATTTTGAGTGATTTTGAACAGTGCCGGCACTGTGAGATTTCTTCAATTTTGGCCAGGTAGGGATGAAAAATTTTTTTCTTCATTATAATGTCAGGTAGGTGTGTTCGGTCATTTGTAGTAAGAATAAAGTGCTGGAAGAGTGGTGGTGTCAACATTAAGGAAGAAATAGAGCAAAAACTCTGTCTCCCCCCCCCCCTCTCAGATTCTGTTCTCAGAGCTTATTTTTGGATCATCTTTAAAGCTAGAAATGGGGGCCTTGATGAAGTGACCCGGGCGCGTTTCCACATTTTTTATGAATGACAGGTGTGGTAGATTGATTTTCGTCACTTTTTGGAAAAATCGGAGACGGGTCGATTTTTGGTGATTTTGAGTGATTTTGAACAGTGCCGGCACTGTGAGATTTCTTCAATTTTGTCCAGGTAGGGATGAAATTTTTTTTTCTTCATTATAGTGTCAGGTAGGTGTGTTCGGTCATTTGTAGTAAGAATAAAGTGCTGGAAAAGTGGTGCTGTCAACATTAAGGAAGAAATAGAGCAGAAACTCTGTCTCCCTCCCCCCTCTCAGATTCTGTTCTCAGAGCTTATTTTTGGATCATCTTTAAAGCTAGAATTGGGGGCCTTGATGAAGTGACCCAGGCGCGTTTCCACATTTTTTATGAATGACAGGTGTGGTAGATTGATTTTCGTCACTTTTTGGAAAAATCGAAGACGGGTCGATTTTTGGTGATTTTGAGTGATTTTGAACAGTGCCGGCACTGTGAGATTTCTTCAATTTTGGCCAGGTAGGGATGAAAAATTTTTTTCTTCATTATAGTGTCAGGTAGGTGTGTTCGGTCATTGGTAGTAAGAATAAAGTGCTGGAAGAGTGGTGGTGTCAACATTAAGGAAGAAATAGAGCAAAAACTCTGTCTCCCCCCCCCTCTCAGATTCTGTTCTCAGAGCTTATTTTTGGATCATCTTTAAAGCTAGAATTGGGGGCCTTGATGAAGTGACCCGGGCGCGTTTCCACATTTTTTATGAATGACAGGTGTGGTAGATTGATTTTCGTCAATTTTTTGAAAAATCGGAGACGGGTCGATTTTTGGTGATTTTGAGTGATTTTGAACAGTGCCGGCACTGTGAGATTTCTTCAATTTTGGCCAGGTAGGGATGAAAATTCTTTTTCTTCATTATAGTGTCAGGTAGGTGTGTTCTGTCATTTGTAGTAAGAATAGAGTGCTGGAAGAGTGGTGGTGTCAACATTAAGGAAGAAATAGAGCAAAAACTCTGTCCCCCCCCCCCTCTCAGATTCTGTTCTCAGAGCTTATTTTTGGATCATCTTTAAAGCTAGAATTGGGGGCCTTGATGAAGTGACCCGGGCGCGTTTCCACATTTTTTATGAATGACAGGTGTGGTAGATTGATTTTCGTCACTTTTTGGAAAAATCGGAGACGGGTCGATTTTTGGTGATTTTGAGTGATTTTGAACAGTGCCGGCACTGTGAGATTTCTTCAATTTTGGCCAGGTAGGGATGAAAATTTTTTTTCTTCATTATAGTGTCAGGTAGGTGTGTTCGGTCATTTGTAGTAAGAATAAAGTGCTGGAAGAGTGGTGGTGTCAACATTAAGGAAGAAATAGGGCAAAAACTCTGTCTCCCCCCCCCCCTCTCAGATTCTGTTCTCAGAGCTAATTTTTGGATCATTTTTAAAGCTAGAATTGGGGGCCTTGATGAAGTGACCCGGGCGCGTTTCCACATTTTTTATGAATGACAGGTGTGGTAGATTGATTTTCGTCACTTTTTGGAAAAATCGGAGACGGGTCAATTTTTGGTGATTTTGAGTGATTTTGAACAGTGCCAGCACTGTGAGATTTCTTCAATTTTGGCCAGGTAGGGATGAAAATTTTTTTTCTTCATTATAGTGTCAGGTAGGTGTGTTCGGTCATTTGTAGTAAGAATAAAGTGCTGGAAGAGTGGTGGTGTCAACATTAAGGAAGAAATAGAGCAAAAACTCTGTCTCCCCCCCCCTCTCAGATTCTGTTCTCAGAGCTTTTTTTTGGATCATCTTTAAAGCTAGAATTGGGGGCCTTGATGAAGTGACCCGGGCGCGTTTCCACATTTTTTATGAATGACAGGTGTGGTAGATTGATTTTCGTCACTTTTTGGAAAAATTGGAGACGGGTCGATTTTTGGTGATTTTGAGTGATTTTGAACAGTGCCGGCACTGTGAGATTTCTTCAATTTTGGCCAGGTAGGGATGAAAATTTTTTTTCTTCATTATAGTGTCAGGTAGGTGTGTTCGGTCATTTGTAGTAAGAATAAAGTGCTGGAAGAGTGGTGGTGTCAACATTAAGGAAGAAATAGAGCAAAAACTCTGTCTCCCCCCCCCCTCTCAGATTCTGTTCTCAGAGCTTTTTTTTGGATCATCTTTAAAGCTAGAATTGGGGGCCTTGATGAAGTGACCCGGGCGCGTTTCCACATTTTTTATGAATGACAGGTGTGGTAGATTGATTTTCGTCACTTTTTGGAAAAATCGGAGACGGGTCGATTTTTGGTGATTTTGAGTGATTTTGAACAGTGCCGGCACTGTGAGATTTCTTCACTTTTGGCCAGGTAGGGATGAAAATTTTTTTTCTTCATTATAGTGTCAGGTAGGTGTGTTCGGTCATTTGTAGTAAGAATAAAGTGCTGGAATAGTGGTGGTGTCAACATTAAGGAAGAAATAGAGCAAAAACTCTGTCTCCCCCCCCCCTCTCAGATTCTGTTCTCAGAGCTTTTTTTTGGATCATCTTTAAAGCTAGAATTGGGGGCCTTGATGAAGTGACCCGGGCGCGTTTCCACATTTTTTATGAATGACAGGTGTGGTAGATTGATTTTCGTCACTTTTTGGAAAAATTGGAGACGGGTCGATTTTTGGTGATTTTGAGTGATTTTGAACAGTGCCGGCACTGTGAGATTTTTTCAATTTTGGCCAGGTAGGGATGAAAATTTTTTTTCTTCATTATAGTGTCAGGTAGGTGTGTTCGGTCATTTGTAGTAAGAATAAAGTGCTGGAAGAGTGGTGGTGTCAACATTAAGGAAGAAATAGAGCAAAAACTCTGTCTCCCCCCCCCCCCCCCCCTCTCAGATTCTGTTCTCAGAGCTTTTTTTTGGATCATCTTTAAAGCTAGAATTGGGGGCCTTGATGAAGTGACCCGGGCGCGTTTCCACATTTTTTATGAATGACAGGTGTGGTAGATTGATTTTCGTCACTTTTTGGAAAAATTGGAGACGGGTCGATTTTTGGTGATTTTGAGTGATTTTGAACAGTGCCGGCACTGTGAGATTTCTTCAATTTTGGCCAGGTAGGGATGAAAATTTTTTTTCTTCATTATAGTGTCAGGTAGGTGTGTTCGGTCATTTGTAGTAAGAATAAAGTGCTGGAAGAGTGGTGGTGTCAACATTAAGGAAGAAATAGAGCAAAAACTCTGTCTCCCCCCCCCCCCTCTCAGATTCTGTTCTCAGAGCTTATTTTTGGATCATCTTTAAAGCTAGAATTGGGGGCCTTGATGAAGTGACCCGGGTGCGTTTCCACATTTTTTATGCAGGTGTGGTAGATTGATTTTCGTCACTTTTTGGAAAAATCGGAGACGGGTCGATTTTTGGTGATTTTGAGTGATTTTGAACAGTGCCGGCACTGTGAGATTTCTTCAATTTTGGCCAGGTAGGGATGAAAATTTTTTTTCTTCATTATGGTGTCACGTAGGTGTGTTTGGTCATTTGTAGTAAGAATAAAGTGCTGAGAGAGTGGTGGTGTCAACATTAAGGAAGAAATAGAGCAAAAACTCTGTCTCCCCCCCCCCTCTCAGATTCTGTTCTCAGAGCTTATTTTTGGATCATCTTTAAAGCTAGAATTGGGGGCCTTGATGAAGTGACCCGGGCGCGTTTCCACATTTTTTATGAATGACAGGTGTGGTAGATTGATTTTCGTCACTTTTTGGAAAAATCGGAGACGGGTCGATTTTTGGTGATTTTGAGTGATTTTGAACAGTGCCGGCACTGTGAGATTTCTTCAATTTTGGCCAGGTAGGGATGAAAAATTTTTTTCTTCATTATAATGTCAGGTAGGTGTGTTCGGTCATTTGTAGTAAGAATAAAGTGCTGGAAGAGTGGTGGTGTCAACATTAAGGAAGAAATAGAGCAAAAACTCTGTCTCCCCCCCCCCCTCTCAGATTCTGTTCTCAGAGCTTATTTTTGGATCATCTTTAAAGCTAGAAATGGGGGCCTTGATGAAGTGACCCGGGCGCGTTTCCACATTTTTTATGAATGACAGGTGTGGTAGATTGATTTTCGTCACTTTTTGGAAAAATCGGAGACGGGTCGATTTTTGGTGATTTTGAGTGATTTTGAACAGTGCCGGCACTGTGAGATTTCTTCAATTTTGTCCAGGTAGGGATGAAATTTTTTTTTCTTCATTATAGTGTCAGGTAGGTGTGTTCGGTCATTGGTAGTAAGAATAAAGGGCTGGAAGAGTGGTGGTGTCAACATTAAGGAAGAAATAGAGCAAAAACTCTGTCTCCCCCCCCCCTCTCAGATTCTGTTCTCAGAGCTTATTTTTGGATCATCTTTAAAGCTAGAAATGGGGGCCTTGATGAAGTGACCCGGGCGCGTTTCCACATTTTTTATGAATGACAGGTGTGGTAGATTGATTTTCGTCAATTTTTTGAAAAATCGGAGACGGGTCGATTTTTGGTGATTTTGAGTGATTTTGAACAGTGCCGGCACTGTGAGATTTCTTCAATTTTGGCCAGGTAGGGATGAAAATTCTTTTTCTTCATTATAGTGTCAGGTAGGTGTGTTCTGTCATTTGTAGTAAGAATAGAGTGCTGGAAGAGTGGTGGTGTCAACATTAAGGAAGAAATAGAGCAAAAACTCTGTCTCCCCCCCCCCTCTCAGATTCTGTTCTCAGAGCTTATTTTTGGATCATCTTTAAAGCTAGAATTGGGGGCCTTGATGAAGTGACCCGGGCGCGTTTCCACATTTTTTATGAATGACAGGTGTGGTAGATTGATTTTCGTCACTTTTTGGAAAAATCGGAGACGGGTCGATTTTTGGTGATTTTGAGTGATTTTGAACAGTGCCGGCACTGTGAAATTTCTTCAATTTTGGCCAGGTAGGGATGAAATTTTTTTTTCTTCATTATAGTGTCAGGTAGGTGTGTTCGGTCATTTGTAGTAAGAATAAAGTGCTGGAAGAGTGGTGCTGTCAACATTAAGGAAGAAATAGAGCAGAAACTCTGTCTCCCTCCCCCCTCTCAGATTCTGTTCTCAGAGCTTATTTTTGGATCATCTTTAAAGCTAGAATTGGGGGCCTTGATGAAGTGACCCGGGCGCGTTTCCACATTTTTTATGAATGACAGGTGTGGTAGATTGATTTTCGTCACTTTTTGGAAAAATCGGAGACGGGTCGATTTTTGGTGATTTTGAGTGATTTTGAACAGTGCCGGCACTGTGAGATTTCTTCAATTTTGGCCAGGTAGGGATGAAAAGTTTTTTTCTTCATTATAGTGTCAGGTAGGTGTGTTCGGTCATTGGTAGTAAGAATAAAGTGCTGGAAGAGTGGTGGTGTCAACATTAAGGAAGAAATAGAGCAAAAAATCTGTCTCCCCCCCCCCTCTCAGATTCTGTTCTCAGAGCTTTTTTTTGGATCATCTTTAAAGCTAGAATTGGGGGCCTTGATGAAGTGACCCGGGCGCGTTTCCACATTTTTTATGAATGACAGGTGTGGTAGATTGATTTTCGTCACTTTTTGGAAAAATCGGAGACGGGTCGATTTTTGGTGATTTTGAGTGATTTTGAACAGTGCCGGCACTGTGAGATTTCTTCAATTTTGGCCAGGTAGGGATGAAAATTTTTTTTCTTCATTATAGTGTCAGGTAGGTGTGTTCGGTCATTTGTAGTAAGAATAAAGTGCTGGAAGAGTGGTGGTGTCAACATTAAGGAAGAAATAGAGCAAAAACTCTGTCTCCCCCCCCCCCCCTCTCAGATTCTGTTCTCAGAGCTTATTTTTGGATCATCTTTAAAGCTAGAAATGGGGGCCTTGATGAAGTGACCCGGGCGCGTTTCCACATTTTTTATGAATGACAGGTGTGGTAGATTGATTTTCGTCACTTTTTGGAAAAATCGGAGACGGGTCGATTTTTGGTGATTTTGAGTGATTTTGAACAGTGCCGGCACTGTGAGATTTCTTCAATTTTGTCCAGGTAGGGATGAAATTTTTTTTTCTTCATTATAGTGTCAGGTAGGTGTGTTCGGTCATTGGTAGTAAGAATAAAGGGCTGGAAGAGTGGTGGTGTCAACATTAAGGAAGAAATAGAGCAAAAACTCTGTCTCCCCCCCCCTCTCAGATTCTGTTCTCAGAGCTTATTTTTGGATCATCTTTAAAGCTAGAAATGGGGGCCTTGATGAAGTGACCCGGGCGCGTTTCCACATTTTTTATGAATGACAGGTGTGGTAGATTGATTTTCGTCAATTTTTTGAAAAATCGGAGACGGGTCGATTTTTGGTGATTTTGAGTGATTTTGAACAGTGCCGGCACTGTGAGATTTCTTCAATTTTGGCCAGGTAGGGATGAAAATTCTTTTTCTTCATTATAGTGTCAGGTAGGTGTGTTCTGTCATTTGTAGTAAGAATAGAGTGCTGGAAGAGTGGTGGTGTCAACATTAAGGAAGAAATAGAGCAAAAACTCTGTCTCCCCCCCCCCTCTCAGATTCTGTTCTCAGAGCTTATTTTTGGATCATCTTTAAAGCTAGAATTGGGGGCCTTGATGAAGTGACCCGGGCGCGTTTCCACATTTTTTATGAATGACAGGTGTGGTAGATTGATTTTCGTCACTTTTTGGAAAAATCGGAGACGGGTCGATTTTTGGTGATTTTGAGTGATTTTGAACAGTGCCGGCACTGTGAAATTTCTTCAATTTTGGCCAGGTAGGGATGAAATTTTTTTTTCTTCATTATAGTGTCAGGTAGGTGTGTTCGGTCATTTGTAGTAAGAATAAAGTGCTGGAAGAGTGGTGCTGTCAACATTAAGGAAGAAATAGAGCAGAAACTCTGTCTCCCTCCCCCCTCTCAGATTCTGTTCTCAGAGCTTATTTTTGGATCATCTTTAAAGCTAGAATTGGGGGCCTTGATGAAGTGACCCGGGCGCGTTTCCACATTTTTTATGAATGACAGGTGTGGTAGATTGATTTTCGTCACTTTTTGGAAAAATCGGAGACGGGTCGATTTTTGGTGATTTTGAGTGATTTTGAACAGTGCCGGCACTGTGAGATTTCTTCAATTTTGGCCAGGTAGGGATGAAAAGTTTTTTTCTTCATTATAGTGTCAGGTAGGTGTGTTCGGTCATTGGTAGTAAGAATAAAGTGCTGGAAGAGTGGTGGTGTCAACATTAAGGAAGAAATAGAGCAAAAAATCTGTCTCCCCCCCCCTCTCAGATTCTGTTCTCAGAGCTTTTTTTTGGATCATCTTTAAAGCTAGAATTGGGGGCCTTGATGAAGTGACCCGGGCGCGTTTCCACATTTTTTATGAATGACAGGTGTGGTAGATTGATTTTCGTCACTTTTTGGAAAAATCGGAGACGGGTCGATTTTTGGTGATTTTGAGTGATTTTGAACAGTGCCGGCACTGTGAGATTTCTTCAATTTTGGCCAGGTAGGGATGAAAATTTTTTTTCTTCATTATAGTGTCAGGTAGGTGTGTTCGGTCATTTGTAGTAAGAATAAAGTGCTGGAAGAGTGGTGGTGTCAACATTAAGGAAGAAATAGAGCAAAAACTCTGTCTCCCCCCCCCCCCCCTCTCAGATTCTGTTCTCAGAGCTAATTTTTGGATCATTTTTAAAGCTAGAATTGGGGGCCTTGATGAAGTGACCCGGGCGCGTTTCCACATTTTTTATGAATGACAGGTGTGGTAGATTGATTTTCGTCACTTTTTGGAAAAATTGGAGACGGGTCGATTTTTGGTGATTTTGAGTGATTTTGAACAGTGCCGGCACTGTGAGATTTCTTCAATTTTGGCCAGGTAGGGATGAAAATTTTTTTTCTTCATTATAGTGTCAGGTAGGTGTGTTCGGTCATTTGTAGTAAGAATAAAGTGCTGGAAGAGTGGTGGTGTCAACATTAAGGAAGAAATAGAGCAAAAACTCTGTCTCCCCCCCCCCCCTCTCAGATTCTGTTCTCAGAGCTTATTTTTGGATCATCTTTAAAGCTAGAATTGGGGGCCTTGATGAAGTGACCCGGGTGGGTTTCCACATTTTTTATGCAGGTGTGGTAGATTGATTTTCGTCACTTTTTGGAAAAATCGGAGACGGGTCGATTTTTGGTGATTTTGAGTGATTTTGAACAGTGCCAGCACTGTGAGATTTCTTCAATTTTGGCCAGGTAGGGATGAAAAATTTTTTTCTTCATTATGGTGTCACGTAGGTGTGTTTGGTCATTTGTAGTAAGAATAAAGTGCTGAGAGAGTGGTGGTGTCAACATTAAGGAAGAAATAGAGCAAAAACTCTGTCTCCCCCCCCCCTCTCAGATTCTGTTCTCAGAGCTTATTTTTGGATCATCTTTAAAGCTAGAATTGGGGGCCTTGATGAAGTGACCCGGGTGCGTTTCCACATTTTTTATGCAGGTGTGGTAGATTGATTTTCGTCACTTTTTGGAAAAATCGGAGACGGGTCGATTTTTGGTGATTTTGAGTGATTTTGAACAGTGCCAGCACTGTGAGATTTCTTCAATTTTGGCCAGGTAGGGATGAAAAATTTTTTTCTTCATTATGGTGTCACGTAGGTGTGTTTGGTCATTTGTAGTAAGAATAAAGTGCTGAGAGAGTGGTGGTGTCAACATTAAGGAAGAAATAGAGCAAAAACTCTGTCTCCCCCCCCCCCCTCTCAGATTCTGTTCTCAGAGCTTATTTTTGGATCATCTTTAAAGCTAGAATTGGGGGCCTTGATGAAGTGACCCGGGCGCGTTTCCACATTTTTTATGAATGACAGGTGTGGTAGATTGATTTTCGTCACTTTTTGGAAAAATCGGAGACGGGTCGATTTTTGGTGATTTTGAGTGATTTTGAACAGTGCCGGCACTGTGAGATTTCTTCAATTTTGGCCAGGTAGGGATGAAAATTTTTTTTCTTCATTATAGTGTCAGGTAGGTGTGTTCGGTAATTTGTAGTAAGAATAAAGTGCTGGAAGAGTGGTGGTGTCAACATTAAGGAAGAAATAGAGCAAAAACTCTGTCTCCCCCCCCTCTCAGATTCTGTTCTCAGAGCTTATTTTTGGATCATCTTTAAAGCTAGAATTGGGGGCCTTGATGAAGTGACCCGGGCGCGTTTCCCCATTTTTTATGAATGACAGGTGTGGTAGATTGATTTTCGTCACTTTTTGGAAAAATCGGAGACGGGTCGATCCTGGGTGATTTTGAGTGATTTTCATAGGTGCCGGCACTGTGAGATTTCTTCAATTTTGGCCAGGTAGGGATGAAAATTTTTTCTTCATTATAATGATCGGTAGGCGTGTTTGGTCATTTGTTGTGAGTGTAAAGTACTGGAAGAGTGGTTGTGTCATTATTAAGGAAGAAATAAAGCAAAAACTCTCTCCACCCCCCCCCCCCCCTCTCCAAATCCTGTTCTCAGGAGTGCTTTTTGGCAATCTTTAAAGCTGAAATTGGGGGCTTTAATGAAGTGACCCGGGCACGTTTCCACATTTAATATTCAATTCAATTCAATTTCATTTTATTAAACCTTTAAGCCCTACGGCTCATCAGAATATAAAACAGTGACAATATAAAGTTATATCTAATCAACTACCATGACTACAATAACTACTACTGATACAAACAATAATAATAATAATAATAATAATAATTGAAATTGAATTGAATATGAATGACAGGTGTGGTAGATTGATTTTAGTCACATTTTCGAAAAATCAGAGACGGGTCTATTCTCGGTGATTTTTGGGTGTTTTTAATAAGGGCCGACTCATTCATTGAAACAGCATGTTTTAATCGATATTAAAACAAGTTCATTTTTTTTTTGGGGGGGGTATACCTTTTAATCGATAAAATATCAGCATTCACCTTATTTCCTTGGTGTTGAGTTTTGTGGCAGTATCAAAGAAATATGAAATATGAAAGTATTCATGATAGAAGATGCATGCGCGATATTTGTGGAATAAAGCGGTGTGTTTTAACAACTAGTGGTGTCAAATCTACATGTACATGTACATGTACATCAGGGGCGGATCCAGGATTTATTAACGGTGGAGGGGTCCGGTTTTGTTACGGGTTCACCCCCTTGGCGTTAGGTTAGGGGCAAGCACTAGGGCCCTCTAAAATTTGGTGTTTTAGAGGGCGAATTGCACGCATTTAGAACTATGATTCCGCTAGATGTTTTTGGTACAATTTTTGTAAATCAGAAATCGAAGGGTAGGGTCCAGAATCCCCCACCCCACCTCCGACACCCCCTAAATCCGCCACGTTACATATATTTGACTGTGAACATTCGTGAACAGTTTCAACCACAATGGAGGATAAAAGGGGTGTCAGGGGAGTCCGGACCTTCCCCTTCAACTTCTGATTTACAAAAATCGTACCAAAAATGTCTAGCTGAATCATAGGTCTAAAAAACCAATTTTTTTTTTTTTTTGGGGGGGGGGGGCTACTAGAGCGTGCCACTGTACATGTATTTGACCGTGAACATTCGTCAACAGTTTCAACCACAGTCCCTCACCTAAAATGAGCCATGCCTGTCTTTAATTTGCATAACAATAACTTGCTCATTGTAGTGCGAGGTGTCTTCCCGAATGCTCACTAGGCAGTAGGACACAACTGGGTGAAGACGCAACAGCATGTGTGGTGCAGACGCAAGGGCGAGCTTTTATGAGGTGTAGAAGCAAGTGCATGCTTCGTAAGTATTACTTTTTCTTCAGTGATCTATGACATTAGATGGAAAAAACGTAGAAGAATGCAAGAAAATTTACGTCAAGTATATATGTTACAACTCTTTGTTATACTTTGCTTGTCGTTTTTGTTACTCAGTATGTATATATTAGTTAGCATATTAGTACATGTACATGTAGATTGGCATATTACTTCAAAGATCACGGACTATTTTAGGTGCTAATACCGTTCTTGTCACAGTTCTGAATTTTTGACCCATCAACATGTACATAAATTTAATAGAGAACGTTTATCAAAAATTCAAACGTCTCCTTTTACGACAATCACGATAGTTTGAAAGAAATAAAATACCCTTTTGATTTAAATTATCTTATGGTTACTTTTGTCTCTTTGAAGTTTCATTTCATTTCTTTAATTCAGTTTTTGTAGGTTTGTTTATTTTATCATACATGTATCCGTAAAAATGATTGTAAGCTATGTTGAAAAACCTAAAAATTAATAGAGAAATACAGTATGGTCCCCAAACGCGTGATGCATAGCGATTTTAGATATTACAAGATTAAATAGGAGGTTAAATAAATAAACGTCCCTTGTAATAACCTCCACAAATTAAACAAGTATGTTCAATGTTTTTTTTTTCAAAGCATGGTGTCTCTAATACCTTTATCATTAACTTAAGGTTTTAATTTTGGCGTAAGGTAACTTTGATGTCGATTGCTTTTTTATGTACAGACACAGATGTGCCTGTACTTATTGCCGTCACCTGCGTCTGTTGTCGCCGTCGTCGCCGAGCACTTTCACCGATAACACGATAAGTGAAAAACCATTTTACTTTTTGGCTTGAAACTTCCAGAACTAATGAATATTCATAATCCGCAGGTCAAGTTCGAAAATCAGCATGATTGGGTCATTTTTACGTAAGTGATGCTGTTTTTTTCCCTTTTTTTTCAGCGTATATGCAACACCGATAACACAATTAGTGGAAATCCGTTTTACCTTTTGGCTTAAAACTTACAGAACTGATGAATATTCATAATACGCAGGACAAGTTTGAAAATCAGCATGATTGGACCTTTTTTTTTTTTTTTTTTTTTTTTGCTTTCTTCAGCATATATGCAACACTGATAACACATTTCAGCTGATAAGCTAATTGTTTTGCAATTTACAGGAGTGATCAATCTTACTTAAATACAGTTTGGGTTTGAAAACCAGCTTGATTGGTTCAGTTTTGATGAAGTTATGCCCTTTTTTGTATATAAGTGTTTTTTCCTCAGATTCTCAGGCATGTTAATAGTCTCATTATTAAACTAATTAGATGCGTAGAAGAGTTCTTTTGACATTTTCTGCATCTTAACATCATTGTTAGTTGATTATATAAAAATGTCAAAAATGGAAGTAAACTCATGAGTCATATCACTGAAGTTTGTCAGATTCAATCATTTACTACGTTCAGAATCTCAGAATAGAGCAAATTGGACATTTAAAATTGTTCCATTGATATTTTCCCCATGTCAACAATTATCATAGTTGATCTTATTAACATGACAGTAAATGGATCATTTTGCTTTATATAAAGTGTTGAAAATGGCAAGAAATGCATTTCAGTAGTGGTCAGTCTGTAATTGTCCCTTGAGTAATCATTAGTTAACTTCAGAGCTATTACGTCACTTTCCTAATTAAGTTTCAAGTGACCATTAAATGAGATTACATAAAACACACATGTTGTGATTTCCCTGTAAGCTCCCATCAGTTTAGCTCTGTGCCAGATACAGTTTGTGAAAGTCTAAATCATTAGTGTCGTGTAATTTATAATCAGTGATAATTATGTAGGTAAATGTTGTTTAATATTGCAAATAAGATTACAGAAGAAAAAACTATTTTGTGTAATGCCAACATTAATGCTATAGATGAATAACAGTGCTTTATTATCCTCAAACTCAATGGGGTTATTAATATCATGTTAATACAGCTGGATTAAAAGTATATATAGCATCTTTATTGGTATATATTTTTCTTTTTTAATCTTAAATTTTTTAAACACTGGCATTTTCAAATATGACTTAACTCCCATCCACCTGGCCCTGGTTTCAGAAAAAAACTTTAGTTCCCTGGCTTAATTGATTAGGATTTCCAAGAGAGTGCTTTTACACTGCTCCCAGTAGGGTAAGATGTGACCATGTAACCTTGGTAATTAAGTTCTTAGCCAGGGAAATTGACAAGTTTGTTTGTGAAACATGGGGGCCTGAACCTCTGTACATTTTCTGTATTTCCACATAAGCTATAATATTGGTGTTAATGCGGTTAAATATTATATAATATTGTTTTGCACTGTCATAATTTTTCACATGTTGGTATTTTCATTATGTGAATTTGAACTTTCATGGTCCTGAAACTGTAATCTTAGTGACCATCTTACCTGTTGTGCACGATTAGAATTTAGTGTTGACTTTGCTGTCATAAGTATTATTTATTATTACATCAAAATTGACAAAGTGACCTATATTCTACGTCCTTATTTTCTGCTTTTGTCTGTACATTTGACGGCTTTGCTGCCTTTTTTGTGCTATCCGAGCCTGAACATCGGACAAGTCAGTAAACACCCACATCAGTTCAAGTGCCCTTTTCTTTTTGATGTAAAAAGCATGTGTCGTACTTCCCGAGCCTGCCGTTTAGTTATATATTGTTAACATTACCTTCTCATTTCAGGAGTCTACTGAGATACTGAGAACTGTACGACAGCCGCCTGCTAGCAACCAAGTCTTTCGTCCACGTTCTGGGACCCTACGAGCATTCATGCATCTGTTGTATTAAAGTTGAATAAATACATTTGTAATTCCTTGGTTTTTTTTCACTTTGATATGAAATAATGATGATAAAAATATTAGTAATAATAAAGCGAAAGGGGTAAAATTATAAAGATATGATTACTGTCTGAGCACTTTTAAGTTTAGTCTGCTAAAACTGATCTGTAAATATTGAGTTTGTTTTTACAGTAACAGAATGTCTTAAATAATGCAGTGTTTTGTAAATAATTGAGTTTGAGTATTTTAAGAAAACTACAAAATTTTACAACAGCCCACATTTATAAACACAATTTATATGAATTTACGACTCGCTTTTGAAAATCTATTCTACATTTTGTTCTATAGTTAAACGGTTTTTTAATATTTCTTGGAATGAATTAGTTCGTCCTCCCCGATGTCATTTTCATAATTTTATACGGGTCCATTTTTAAAGGGTTCTGGTTTTTGCTACAGAAAATTGATTCTAATTTTACGCCCTTCTCATCTCATGAATGCTTCAATTTTATACAAAAATGAGAAAGTTGACACACTTTTTGAAATGGTAACAGTTGAAATCTGCTTCTCCAACAAAACATGGGGTCTGTACGTTCTGATATTTTTTAAAGAATGAAAATAATATAAAAAATATATTGATCCTTTAGTTTTGTGACGTATATTTATTTCCAAATAGTCCCAAATGCACAGACAAAAATATAGCATTAAACTGTGGAAAAGAAAATTTTTAGACCAAACATTTAATGTCTATTTCTGCATTATACAAGTTTATATCATCCAAATACTTTGGTAACGTTATTAAAAATGTGTTCTTTATACACTTAATTACAGTGGCATTAAAATGTAATTTTGTGATTATTTAACTTGCACCTCAAGTGGGAATAAATTGCCCCACATGCCATCCCTCATTTGGAATGGACTCACCCTACCTGTCACCCTTCAAATTGAATGGACTCGCCCTACCTGTCACCCCTCAAATTGAATGGACTCGCCCCACCTGTCACCCCTCAAATGAAATGGACTCGCCCCACCTGTCACCCCTCAAATTGAATGGACTCGCCCCACCTGTCACCCCTCAAATGAAATGGACTCGCCCCACCTGTCACCCCTCTGACGAAATGGACTCGCCCCACCTGTCACCCCTCTGACGAAATGGACTCGCCCCACCTGTCACCCCCTCTGACGAAATGGACTCGCCCCACCTGTCACCCCCTCTGACGAAATGGACTCGCCCCACCTGTCACCCCTCTGACGAAATGGACTCGCCCCACCTGTCACCCCTCTGACGAAATGGACTCGCCCCACCTGTCACCCCTCTGACGAAATGGACTCGCCCCACCTGTCACCCCTCTGACGAAATGGACTCGCCCCACCTGTCACCCCTCAAATGGAATGGACTCGCCCCACCTGTCACCCCTCAAATGGAATGGACTCGCCCCACCTGTCACCCCTCAAATCAAATGGACTTGACCCATTTGTCACACTTAAAAAAGGATTCCTCTCATGTCACCCACATCTATGCAATCATACAAACCAGACTCCTACGAAACTATAAAACAAAGTCATTCTAGTGTGATATTTATTTATTTATTTATTTAGAACATCTTTTGCGACAGAAAATCATGGTGAGGAACTGTTATAAAGATAAATATATGCACACTTAGACTCTAGTCAAACTCTAGGCAAATAATTTTAAAAAATATGAATTATTGACATTTGGGAAATGTGGTTTGGACTTGCATTGGAACTTGTTCCTAATACTTTCTCTATTTGTACTGGAATTTCAATACCAGCATTCACGCTTTATACTTAAAGAATCCAATATTAAATTTAAAAAGGGTGTTGAGCTAAATTTAAAATTCAAGGAAAAAATATGTCGGCTTTTCCATGGACATTAAAAAATATCATTAGTACTGTATATTGTGTATACATTTATTGCTGTATACAGGATAGACCAAGGGGCGGCATGCTTTTTTATTTGAGCAGACATGATACATCTTTAAATTGGCAGATCCAGAATTTATATCAATTTTGTGACATACTACACTGCATAATTCTAATCTTGATTTCAGCACAAAAATGGTTAATTGCAACACTTATTTGTACAAATTCAATTTTTCTTTTTGTTTCAATTTGAAGGAACGAAATATATTTAAGATAGAGAAGACTGTAATTAATATTACTTTGGCTTTTATGTCTTAGATCGCCATTCACAGGATCAGGCACAGAACACATACAAATTTTAAAATAGAAATGACTCCTACAATGCAAATCAAATTAATGTAAACAAAGTAAATTAATTAATTACCCGAACTTCAACCTGCAACGTTGTGGAAATGTTACTTTCACCTTCAAGTTTGAATGTTGTGATACACAAATGCTTTAAAAATGTATTGTGGCATTTTAAACCCTTAAATAATACGTCATTGCACAATAATAAAATTGGAGAAAGACTGATGAGTTTCAAATAGAATCAGATGCATCCCAATTAACGTATAATTTAAAATTAAAAATGCTCAATAACTGAGTATAACTTGAAAAGGGAACATGATCGACCACATTTTTGAAAAACATTAAAATATGTTCAAATCTGATATGCACATGGTGTAGTCCTAAAATTTTTGACATTCACAACAAAAAACGTGTACCATTTTCGCCATATTACATGTGCGCTGCGTGTTGGTTCGAGCACGTCAGTGCGTGCGTGTGTGCCTGTGCAAGGTTCCAAAATCTGAGGCTTTGGAGGATTCTATCAGTCAGATGCACGTGCATTTTGCAGGCTCACCGCAGAGTTGACAGTTCTGAAAAATCAAAATAATGTGTTAATTACGATATTAAAATGATATCCCAATGCAATGCAATTTGAACTGAGATAAGAAAATTGAAAAAAAAAACGCATTAATTTTAAAAGAGTTTATTCAAACCATTCCATAAATCTTACAAATTAAATGCATTACACACACCAGCAATATTAAACTAAAATCACAGCAGGGAAGATGTATGTAAATTATCCTGACACTACCGTACACTTGCCTCAGTTTTCTGCGTCACATGCTATATGTAACCTTATTATACATAAAGGGAAACCATACACTACAAGGTGCGTCGGGGGAGGGGGGGGGGACAAGTTCTGACTGGGTGTGTATATTTATGACAACTACAGTCAACAACTACAACACCGGGCGACTTGAGGCCTTACCTGCGGTAGGCCTATGTGTAACTGCCCGTAACACTCTTTATTTGTTTTCATTTATGGGGGTCATTTATTTATTTATTATCATTATTTTTTTTTCTTTTACAGTATGTCCTTTATTATCTCCGCCAAGGAGGTTATGTTTTCGCCCCTGTTTGTCTGTCATGAACATAATTCAAAAAGTTATGGACCGATTTTGATTAATTTTTCAGGAACTGTCAGAGGTTGGCCAAGAAAGATATGATTAGTTTATGGTGGTGATCCGGATCTATAATCAATCAATAATCGATAATAATAAAAAAAATGCTGCCTTGGCAGAGGTCTGCGCTCTCGGAGTGCTTTTCTAGTTTATATATTATTCACACGAACTGCATTTTCCTTTCTTTCACGTTTGGCTTCCTTTGCTTTCTCTCGCTCTACTAATTATAACGTTACAGGCCACCGCACATACCTAACCGCGCCGTCACATGCCTCTGCCACATAATGCACTAAACAGTTCTCATTCCACTGTATATATACGGCTTCCTCTCTTGCTTCTTTTTCGCTTTAATATCAACCACAGAACGGGACAGGGAAATTTCTAAAGATATTAGCTCACTTAGTAGGAGGATAAGGTAATTTATTTCAAACGTAAACCTCTTTGACTTTAGGTCCTTGCAACGTTTCTGTCTATCCTTTTACAACGATATTAGCTCACTCAGTCAGTGGACAGGTACTGTAGTCTATTTTAAGGCTTACGGCTTTGGGTCTTAACAGCGTTTCTGTCTATCTTTTTTCTTACTCATTCCTATGTACTTCGTGTAATTTTCAGTTTCATTTTTAGGTTATTTTTCTTGTATTTCTAATTTGTGTCCAATATTTATACATGTACATTTTACGTTACACTTTTGTTCCTTTTACCGGGAGGCCTACTTATTATTTTATTTCTTTTCTTTCAGTTTAACGGTTGGTTTTTGGGAATAAATTGAATAAACCAAATCAATCAGTGTGAGTTTCTTGACCGAGTGCAGCTACAGTACGGTTACCTACATTGTAATATTTAAGGGCGACAACTTAGGAAACCAGTGCATTTACGTATGCACTGTACACGTACTACATTATTGGATCATTTAATTTCTTTCCACTTGTAAACGCTAGTAGACGATACTTTACTCACAAAACATTTTCTTCAACCGTGGTTCCACCAAACATGTACACAATGGGTCCGAGCTTCAACCACACATCATCTTGCAGGTCATCTTGTTACAGGGCCCAGCTGTCAGGTTACCAGCCAGAAGCACAGCTCGCACTGCGATGCATGACTTATTGTTATGCAAATTACAACTGGTACAGTGCATGGCACATTTTTATTGAAGGGGTAGTTGTGGAAATCGGTCTCAAAGAACGGCGAATCTACAGAATATTATTTTATTATTGTGACAAAACCATAACCCTGGCTGCATAGACCTATTTGTCACCATAGACCCTATTTCTTAAGGACAACAGTTTATATCAAATCAAAAATTGAAAATAACAATGACGATAAAAATAACAACTCAAATATTATTAAAGTGAATGATGCTCATACGGTCGGGGAATAGTGTTGCACGAGATGAAAAACATTTGTACGGTCCCCGGGCTATCTATTTTAATTGAAGATCTATACATTGCATGCAATCTGGCCCTCTCCGTGACAAGCTAAAATGTTTCCAATTGATTTAAAGCATGCCTACGAAGTTTCTGCGACTCCGCGGTAACTTCGTTGACTTAAAAACATGCCCCAGAAACGGAAAGCCGCGGAAACGAATGCAGGCTCTCCTGGGTCCGGACAAATTACAGTTTGCAATTTTAGATAAAATCCGGTATAGTTTAGGATAAGAGAACGATTTCACAACAATTTATTGCACGTTATCATGATGATGTATGCGTCGTCAATAATATTTCCTTTCTATTCTTCACTTAAAGGTCTGTAAAATGATGCTTAAGCGGGGATTGTCAGCAGCTGTTGTACCATACTGGGTGAATCTGTACAAATTGCAGGCCTACATGTATGCCAACTGCTGTCAGAAACACCCTGGCGATTGCTTTAGTGGAGATCAAGTAAGTTTTTCCCCAAACTATCACTCCTTTTATTAAAATGAAATGTATACTGTACTCAGTTTAACTAATTGGTGGTCAAATGATTGATGTTTTTAACACTTGTGTAAAAACCCGTCTTCCGTGGCGAACTGTCAGCTGTTTTTTCATGTAATTTGCTGATTAAACAGAAAATTAATTATTTGAGCATGTTCAACAATTCACTCTGCCTATTTCCATGTCAAAAAGAACTGGTGTATTTTTTTCTTTTTGCATAAAGTATTTATAGTAAATGAATAAAATAAGAAAGGAGAAAGAAATTTGGCAGAAAATCCAACGACTTAACATTTTCATAAAGCAAAGCTTGCAACAAAACCAAAAATAAAATTTTGAAATTCCTGTAACAATTTACATAAAATACTATTGGCATCACGCAACATGTACGTAGTAGCCGAAGGAAAGATGAACAAATAATGAGTAATGACAAAAGCAACAGTGATTTTAGAACAAATATCTATATCGCAAACAAGCTTATTACACGTAGTCTAGCTCACTTAATACAAATCACATGTACTGAAAAACGGGCTTTCTCAGATGACTGTTAACTAGGGCTCATTTTTAATAGGTTTAATTTTCCCACTATTTTTAACAACAAACTACATATTAACATGGACAATCAACAATGTGTCATGTTGCGCAGTGTTGAACGACCCGCGTTTAATTGGACGCATATTCAATATCTATCTGCAAGATTTTATTGGGCTTGACTTTTGACTTTATCCTGTTTAGTGCGTTTATACAACGTATTTAAACAATGTGAGTAAAAAAATTCTAGTTCCTGAACGTAACGATCGGCCGTTGTGGAACGGCCCTCTGGTTTAATTAATCTCATTTCCCTGCTGATGATCTGTCGACCTCAGATTATTTTTTCAGTTAAGTGCTTTATTTATTTCCCCTCCTTTGTGATATTTCAAGAAAGGGAGAGAGAAAGAGAGAGAATTCAGAAAATGCGTAAAATATATTATAATATAGCGGGCAAAACTTTGATCTCTGTCGATTTTTGTATAACGGCCTCTTTCGATCATGAGCTTATGACTTGAGCAACAATAATTTGAAATCATCTTTCTTTGTTTAGAAATTAAAGGTAATAAGTTTTTAAGTTTAAGGAAATGAAAGGTATCGCTCAGTATCGCTATTCAAAACGATTTTGTAGAGTTTATTACTGATACATTACGATACATTAATGTCAGCGAATAAAGTTTGTTGTGCACAGTCTGCTATTCTAGTTCTTAATAAACTTGACCCAATATTCAATACATTTTAGTCATGTATGACACATAAAGAGGAACTCTACCAAATTCGCTTAATGCTAGAAAATCTGTCACATTTTGTTTTAAGGAAGCCAGTCTTTTGCAAAAACGGGCATGGATTTGTTCGACTTTTGTGCACTGTTGAAATCACCATGGTTCTGCTGCATACAAGGTATATTAAAAGTAGTTTAACAGTTGCATCAAACAGTTTAGAGGCTTCTTGATGGTCATAATATCATAAGTATTTTTGACAACGGAATATTCCGTTAGATGCCTTTGTCGCTTGTAATGATAGGCGTTCCTGTGTTCTAGACCATGCTAATCGAAGGGTGAACAGGATTCCTAAGTATTTGTAACTGGATACGACCTCAGTTCTATTTCCTTTATAAGTCCGTTTTTCACATTTTACCTGTAATACACAGTGGCGGGTTTCGATTTCTGGTCCCATCTCGTAATTACATTTTTACAATCCTGGGCACTTTTCAGATTTGCCCACATATTGCTAATAAACAAATTACATACACACGATCAAAGAATTCTTATATCACTTTGTTAGAGAATGGTGTAAGTAAACACTGAAAACAGAAACTAAATATCACCACCGAGTCCAAAGTTATGCTAAAGCATAGTCAGAAAAATTACCAAAAAGTTTTCCCGTTTTAGTCATATGAAACAAAAAGCAATCTGAAATAAACTAAAGCAGTGTTTGGCATAGCATTTTTTTTGGATTATAAAACACTCAATAGCATGGTAGAAGCAAAAAAAATTGAATATTAGCAGGTATGAGAAGTATCCCAGAAAAAAGTCCTTTAATGGCATGATGGTATTTCCGTTGAAATGTCCATTCCGAAACAAAACAAAACAAAAAATAAATAAATAAATAAATAAATAAATAAATAAATAAATAAAATAAAAATAAAAAAGGAAAATGAATTTCAGAAAATTTCATAAGGCATACAGTATAATAAACTATCCTAATCATTACTTGGATGCATTGGTATTGTTTGTATCAAATAATGAAAGCCTTGTAATGATCCTGGAGCTTGACATCGAGTGCAAAATAACCCTGCCGTATTTTTTCCGTTAAATTTGTCCATTCCAAAACATTGGGTTTCTCTTACAAAAAAAAAAAAAAAAAAAAAAAAAAAAAAAAAAAAACATGTTGACACCTAGCCTGTAACAATATACATATATATTTCTATAAAGCCCGGGGCATACAGTATGTTATTTATTTTTATATAAGAAAACTCCCATTCAACTGTGTTTTTTTTTTAGATGCCTGTTAAGTAGAATACAAAAAGCTGGTGACTATATGAGTATGTTGGAAACAAGAGGAGGCATATCAATCTGTTCAGCTGATTGCACTTAGCAAGAGTCCCCGCAGAGCTGGGTTGATCCACACAGACTGATGGTGTGTCTATAGGAATGGGGTCTTACATACATGACAAACAAAAACTACAAAACAGTTTCACTTATTTGTTATGTCCTCTTGTATTGGGCATTGCACAACCCAAGCATAATAATAACCAAACCTTCTAGACTACTGGAACCTGCTCTTTTTGGCTTTAAGCAGTTCTTCTGTTGTGGGAGCAGGAACAGGTGCAGTATTTGGACTGAGGTTCCTTGGGTCCCATGGCTCAAGTTGCATCCGTGCTGTCATGGGACAAATGCTTGTCAGACTCAATGTCACTGCATGAGACTGTAACGTGGGAATGTAATGATATCTTTATAACTTTTTCCCCTTCTACATGTACACTGGATAGGCCACCCATGCTCTTATGTGCTTGCTAATCCAATTTCCATACCTACAAAGTGAGGATCAAATAATTATAATTATCATCTAGCTACATGTAATTATAACTTGGACTTTAGAATGAAAAAAATTTTAATTCTTCCTTTGCTCTTAGATTAATTATCCCAGCAGGCACACAACGTTGAATCAACGTTGGCAATTCAACGTTGAATCATGATTGATAGTTCAACATTGTTTCAACATTAGAAATCTCAATTAACGTTGATTATATGTTGATTTAGCATTGATTATATCTTGATTTAACATTAAATAAAAGTTGAGACAAATAGCATTTTCAATGTCTTTATTTTGTCACTGCATAAAAGGAAAAATGCTGCTAATTTAAGTTAAAATATACATAGTTTACAACATAGCAATAATAAATAAAAAAAACTAAGAACAACACTTTTTTTTTTACAAAACAAAGCTGCACATCGAATCTGAACTAACACAAAAATTGTAATTAAGTATGCATGTACATTGGGGAGGGGAGGGAGAGATTTTTGCACACCTTAACCTAAATTATACTGTACATTGTCATTTTTAAAGTAAATTATAATTCAAACATATCATTAATAATCATAATCGCTATAGTTCTGTATTAAATAAATCTTGAATAATGAATGAAAAAACATTGTTTTTTAGATGATGGAGAGTTCATTATAACAAAATTATAAATAATTAATCATGCAGTAATTAACTGTTTCAATTCAACTTGCATGCTGTCTACAAACTCTGAAAAAAGAATTATGTATGGTACCCCAGCATAAAACCTCATGTCTCATATCAAACCCCATGTCCCTTTCACTACTACAAATTCAAAAAAGGGCTATGGAAGTTAAATGTCAAGCAACATATCTTGTCAAAACACTGTATACAGTACGCATGACAACAGAACCAAATTGTAGAGTGAGTGAGTTACTGGCTGCGCTCGGAGCAGATTCTTACATCTTGACGCATGTGCAGTTAAGTTAGAGAGATAGAAATGGCTGTTGTGGTTGCTTTGATAAATGTTTGTCGATTTTTGTGCAACAAGACGTAGAAGATGAGGTGCTTATACACACGACAGATATGAGTGCAATCTGATGAACTCCACAGTTTAGAGATATAACTGTAAGCATTCTAGCAACGTCCTTCACCAAAATAATAGTTCAACTTCCTAATTGCTACTTTCTTCCTCCTCCATCTTTTCTTTCTGGTGCCCATTTTAGATACTTAACAATGCTGTCAGAGACTTCCTTCTCTGTAGATCTATATTTTGACATCATGACATCTGGAAAAAAAAGTGAAGTAAAAATGTAAGCATTTATGTATCGAATGTATGCTGGCAGGTGTGCCTATCATAGCTCATTGAGGGATTCTAAGAATGAGGTTAAGATTGGGGTTAAATTCCAACTAGGGTGCAAAATGTAAGAACTATTTTTTTAGGCTTAGGTGCCCAAATTGTAGCTGATAGATAGCTGATAAGTTTATTACAAAAATCAAATTGGGCACAAATTACAGCAGTAAATGTAAAACACAATGCAACATTAATTTAATTACCTTTGATCACCCTACAAAAGTTGGTGTGCCCAAAAGGAAATTTATTTTTCTTTCCTGAGAAATTCATCGTAGACATGATTCTGTTTGTCATACACCTACAAATAATATTTATAAAACTAGAGGATCAGAGAGGCGATATCGCCTCTGGATATTGTACCACCAGCTGGAGTAAGCGCATTCATATGGAACCCCCCCCCCCACCAAAAATTTAAAAAATGGACGCCACCACCAGTCTATAAAATGCAATAAACAAGAGTTCTAAAAATAAAAAAATAAAAAAAAAATCGAAAAACATAACTGTTAAAATGGTCCAATCAAGCAGATGTTCAAATTGACCTGTATTTTCCTAACACTGATCACTCCTGTGATTTTCTAGACAATAGGCCTACTGGTTTTCCTTGAAATGCGTTATCAGTATTGCATATATGCTGACAAAAGAGAAAACCTGGGGACAACAGTAAGCAGATCTCTGCTAGTTTTGAAGATATGAAGGGCAAGAAAATATGCAGAGTTCAGTTTGTGGTGAAAAAGTAGGTCAAAGGTCAATTTCAAGGTCACAGTATATGACTTCCTATATAAGTTCAATAGTAGCTATGGGCATTTCTTTGCGAATTATGGAGATATGAAGGCCAAGAAACATGCAAAGTGCAGTCCATTATAAATAGTAGGTCAAAGGTCAATTTCAAGGTCACAGTAAGATTGCCTGTGTATGACTTCCTATTCAAGTTCAATAGTAACTTTGGACGTATCTCTGCCAGTTTTCGAGATATAAGGGATAGAAAATTTGCAAAGTTCAGTTCATGGTGAAAAGTAGGTCAAAGATCAATTTCAAGGTCACAATAAGATTGCCAGTATATGGCTTCCTATTACAGTTCAACAGTAACTATGGGTGTATCTTTGCCAGTTTTGGAGATATAAGGGCTGGAAAATTTGCAAAGTTCAGTTCATGGTGAAAAGTAGGTCAAAGGTCAATTTCAGGGTCATATTTAGATTGCCAGTATATGACTTCCTATTCAAGTTCAATAGTAACTATGAGCGTATTTTTGCCAGTTTTGGAGATATAAAGATCAGAAAACTTGCAAAGTGCAGTACTGAAAAGTAGGTCAAAGGTCAATTTCAAGGTCACAGTAAGATTACCTGTATATGACTTCCTATTCAAGTTCAATAGTGACTATGGGCGTATCTTTGCCAATTTTGGAGATATAAAGATCAGAAAACTTGCAAAGTGCAGTTCATCATGAAAAGTAGGTCAAAGGTCAATTTCAAGGTCACAGTTAGATTACCAGTATATGACTTCCTATTCAAGTTCAATAGTAACTATGGGCGTATCTCTGTTAATTTTGGAGTATTTCACATTTTCCCCATTGAATATTGCGATGTTGTAATTTTTGATATAGCACAACGCCTAAACCATATCGAAAACAAAAAAATGGACGCCACCTCCAGTATTGCACTTGACAAGGTCTACAAAATGCAATAAACAAGAGGTCTCTGGCATTTACCGTTCCAGAATTAGAGCGAGTTTTCAGTTTTATATCTAATGGCTACTTCTCCCGTGAAAATGCACTGATTGACCCCAAACTCCCAAAGATGAAAGGAGTCCCCAATGGTAACCCCTCACTATAACAGGAGAGCTAAGGGCTGTGTAGTTTCCAAAAATTAGCACAAACAATTATTTTTTTGCAGAAAATTCCCATTTTTAGAAAATTTTAGCTTGTTTGACCTTGAAAAAAAGGTCAAAAGTCAAATCCAAGGGCATATTTGGAATCTCCACATATGACTTTCGGTCAGACTTCTATAGTAATTTTTCCCATAATTCCTTTGGTTTGGGAGATATTCAGCATTGAATTTTCAAAAATTTTGACAAGGGTGCGTTTCAACAAGTGTCACGCCCAGGCCAATGCACCAACTGAGACAAAAAAAAAACCAGGGTGTTCAAGTTGAGATTATATGTGACCTAAATCCAAGAGATGGGGACACAGGTCCTTGTGGTCTAGGAGGAGAAGCGGTAACGGTGACTTGTTTCCGGCGCCCGACTGCGGAGCCGGCGGAGCCGCAGGAGCCGGCAGAGCTGTACGAGACGGGTTGGGACTAAAACCATGAGTACCGCCAGCGTACACGCTGGTGGTACTAATAAAGGATATATTGAATAAAATCAGAAATGTCTTGGTTTGATCAAGAAAAGTCCAAAAAATTGGAATAATAACCTGCACTTATTTTTAAAATTCTGATAAAAAGGTTTTTACTGCCAAACAAACCAGTATAACGTAGCTATACACATGTAGGTTCGACTTTTTAATGTAATTAATTTACTAACATAGACAGAAATGTGTCAAGTGTAAAAGTATTAGTTATCATTTCATAAAGGTTTGATCATTTCTTATACCCGAGTTCTAGGTTTCAGATAATGAAATGTATTTTACACATTAAACACAGGAAAAAATTAAGTAAATGCATATATATTAGTATTTGTCCTACCTTTGCATGGCCTTTTTAGTGTGATCACACATGTTAATCCCTCCTATTGCAGCAACTGTGGCTTTCTATCAAATGGAAAAAATAAATGTCATTATTATAAAAATAATAACTAGTTTTTGTAATTATATTATTGAAACTGTGTGACAAAACTTGCAAATATACAGGCATCAAACAGCAAAACATGCTTTCTTTTTGGTAATTTTAGGTACTGATGTTATATATGAAATGCCCACAGTCACAAGATGGACAGAGACATACATATGTAACATTGATCCATATTGCATGAACTAATAAAAAAGGGAAAAAATCTTCATATTTGAGTTTTGAAAGAGTAAATCTTTTAAATTTTTAGCTACATGTACTTGTTTGAAATAATTGAATCAAATAAAAACCATAAGTACAAGCATGAAGTTGACTGATTATGTTGCCATTTTCTGCCTAAAATTAACTGAAATGTGATGAACTTTAACTGTTATAAGTATGTACACAAATAAGCATTTGTGAGGCTAATTTTCAAAATAAAAAATGCATCTTCCTCTCACAGATTTGGCTTGTTGGATCAAATCAGTACAACACAAAGACGGTGGTGATTATTATTAGAGCAAGTGAAGAATGATTCAATTCAGTGAAAGATTTAAGTAGTTTTCAAGTTGTAGTTATACTGATCCTGATGTTACTCCATATCATTCTCATCATTTTTATCAAGTCCACCTGATCAATGATACATAGCATGGACATAATTTGAACAGAAAAGTAGTATACTTACACAAATATCATATTCTTCTTTGTCCTTCAATGCATTATCAAATTCACTGAAGGAATCCATGGTATCATGTTGTTGCATTTGCATTGTTCTCATCTCTGTGTTGTTATTAGATTGATTTTTCTTCATTAGATCTCTTATTTCTGCTAATATGTATAATACTCTTCTCTGAAAACCTGTGGAAAAAATTTACACTACATATACAAAAAAGACAATTGAGGAATTAGCAAATTTGTCCTCATCCTATGTTACAGGGTACAATTAGGCACTGAAACTTCATAAAATTTTTCCTTAGGTAAATTGCTATTTTTGCCCTTTCTAGTCATTGCCTGTCTCAAATATTCATTCAAATTCACCCAATTGCAAAGTCTCCATAAGTAAGTGTTTAAATTTTGACTTAACAAAATGAAAATTAGTGTCAAAGAAAGAACCTGTGCATTATGTTAAGATTAGTTTCATATTCCCTAATTATTATATCATGTTCTATATATGGCATTAACCTAATTCTAAAATTTGAGAATAATAAATGACAACTTCACGTATGCCTTCTGCAAAAAAAAAAAAAAAAAAAAAAAAAAGGTTCACTCTTGGGGGTTGACATGTACAGATTTTGTCATGAAATTGAAAAAAAAAGTACATACGCTCTTCGGACATTGGAAATGTCGATCTCCTTGGTATTGGGCTACTTCTGCTATGATGACCCCCTCGACTCATACTCATGCTTCTCTGAGCCATGCGGTCACTGCTTCTGCTACATCTACCAACACGGTCCCTGCTTCTGCTACGTCTACCAACACGGTCCCTGCTTCTGCTACGTCTACCAACACGGTCCCTGCTTCTGCTACGTCTACCAACACGGTCACTGCTTCTGCTACGTCTACCAACACGGTCACTGCTTCTGCTACGTCTACCAACACGGTCCCTGCTTCTGCTACGTCTACCAACACGGTCACTGCTTCTGCTACGTCTACCAAACCGGTCCCTGCTTCTGCTACGTCTACCAACACTGTCACTGCTTCTGCTACGTCTACCAACACGGTCACTGCTTCTGCTACGTCTACCAACAGGCACGCTCCTGTCAGGGGGCGTTGGGCTCCTTGGTGGTGGGCTTATTGTTCTAGGAGGAACCCTTCTGTCCATGTTAGCTGCCTCTAAAATGCCAATATACATTATGAGGCATCAGTTTTTCTGTCTTTTACCTTTGGCAAAAATGTTTAAAAGATGGTGCTTCTTAACATTGCATACTGAATTTCTTATTAAGCAATTTCTTAGTAGCACTCTTACCGCTACTACTGCCCCCCGTGGTGAATTCTGCTCCAAAGGTTTTTTTCTTGGGGATTCTCTTCCTAAAAACTCCTAAGTCTTCTTCATCAGTATCTTCTGTGCAGGTAATGTTAACTGTCTCGCAATCTTTCTTGTTGTCTGTATAATTAAAATATATTATTATCATATCTTTTGTTCCATCTTATGCATGTATCTAACGTAACTTTCTGCTTTGGTCAAGCAATCTTATTTATAAAAATGAAAAGTGCAGTATTATTTTACAGTATTGAAAATATTCTGAATTCATAGTCAATGTAGACTAACTATGGGCATAGGCAGGAGAGAGAAATCTGCTCATTAACATGTCCCTTTGCCAATGGATAATTCCAAAACCCTGCATACATGTAGTATACTACCTTTACTAATTAATATTGCCAGGTATGAAATGTAATAAATCTGCAATTTTCTTAATATTAAAACGGAGAAAATTTTCAAATGGCACAAACTAGATCTTTTGCAAACATAAATGATATTGTTTATGAAGCTAAAGCATTAGTAGTGTGTGAAGATTAAACAGAATTCTGTACTGACCAGATGATTTCTTTACCCGCACAAGAGGGTACTTGATCCAAGTATTTTCAGGTACCCATCTTTCTCTAATTGCTCTCATGGCACCAAGGTTAGTAACATTAGGCGGCCACAGAACCTCATCGTCCACCACCCAGTGAGAAGGGATAACCTCCTCTACCTCCACATTGTTCTCCTCCCAAATAACTCTACTCCACATCTGTAATAAACAGAAAAAGTGTGATCTACTACATGCAGACCATTATTATGATGTGTCTGTACATATATCCATCATCTGCATCTGTCGTCGCCGTCGTTGCCGTCGCCGTGCACTTTTACCGATAACACGATAAGTGGAAAACCATTTTACCTTTTGACTTGAAACTTGCAGAACTGATGAATATTCATAATACACAGGTCAAGTTCGAAAATCAGCATGATCGTGTCACTTTTAGGGAATTTATGCTGTTTTTTCACTTTTTTCAGCATATATGCAGCACCGATAACACGATAAGTGGAAAACCATTTTACCTTTTGACTTGAAACTTACAGAACTGATGAATATTCATAATACGCCAGTCAAGTTCGAAAATCAGCATGATTGGGCCATTTTTAGGGAATTTATGCTGTTTTTTCACTTTTTTCAATATAAATGCAACACTGATAACACAATATAAGAACAAGGCAGCAAAGCTGTCAAATGTACAGACAAAAACCAGAAAATAAAAACGCAGGAAATAGGATACTGTCAATTCTGATGAACTAATGTATTATGCTTACTGTAACTGCATAGCCAACATCAAATTCTTATTTTGCATAACATTGGATTAGGATGAAAGTAAAATGTGTATCAAGCGTAAGACTAAGTTCCAATACCTAGATCAATCTAACAGGATCAATGCAACTCCAAGGGGTTTCTCACTAAATTGCTTTCAGTTTGAGAGTCTTAGGATTCTGGCATGCCAGTTTCAGTAGGCGTGACAGACAACTAAGCCACTTACATTGATTGCAATTTAGCGAGAATTCCCATGGAGATAGATCGATCCACAGTTAGCGTGATAGGGTCTGGAAATAGTCCCTAAGGTGTCAGGCTGATAAGAGTTAAACTTTGGAAATGCCAGAATGAGGTACAGTGAAAATTACACACAAAAAAAAATTGCTTAACTCATTAAAATATATATATATATATATATATATATATATATATATATATATATATATATATATATATATATATATTATTAATTTTTTTTTTTGGGCTGTATGTCAATCCTAAGAATCATTCTTGTAACTTAACAAAATACAGAAAATGTTACAAAGTAAGAGTACAGGGCTCCTGGCAGATGGGAGTGATAAGTCACAACTTGAAAATGCCAGTATAGCACTCTATAAACCTGCATTGCCTCCAAAACAGAAAACAATCACACTGGTTTTCAAACACAAGCTGCGCACTTCTGTCTTATGAAACTTTTCACTAAGTTTCAGTATCGTAAGTAACATGGTTTTCCCTTTATCGCTATCCTGGCAGCAGTGTCCAAAATAGGGTTTTCTTCAACTTTCATGCAATAAAACATAATACTTAACAGCATAATGACCATCAAATTTTTTATAAAAAAATAAAAGTATCATGAATATTCAGAAAATGTGATTTGGGAAGGTCTTCAAGGCCATGGAAGTTCAGAGTCACACTTTCAAAATGCCAAAATGTAAACAAGAGATAACTGTACTGAAATGATTTTCTTTCCATTTTCAACACCTTTTTTAAAACAAAATGATCAATAAACTGTCATTTTTAAATGTTCAACTAGGAAAATTGTTGACATAGGAAAAATAGCAATAGAACAATTTTCAATGTCCAATTTGCTCCATTTGCAGATGCTGAACATAGTGAATGATTAAATCTGACAAACTGCAATGATGAGTTCCTTTCCATTTATGATACTTTATTACACAATGCACAATATTATAACAGGTTTACCGTCATTTTTATATAATCAACAAACAATATTGTTAAGAAGCAGAAAATGTCAAAACAACACTTTTACATATCTTATTAGTTCCATAATGAGACTGTTAACATGCCTAAGAATTAAATCTGAAGAAATAACAATTATATAAATATACAAAAATACAGAAAATGCACAGCACTTCTGGTGGATGGGAGCATAAAATCACATCTTGAAGATGCTTGTGTTTGAAAAATAATTAAAAAAAATTTTTTAATAAAACGTAAAAAATTCCAATAAAGCTGCTATTCAAACTTTTAATCTAGCTGTATTAACTTGATATTAATAACCCCACCAAGTTTGAGAAAAATAAAGCACTGTTATTCATCTATAGCATGTTGGCATAACACAATCTTTTTGTTGTAAATTTATTTGCAATGTTAAACACCATTTATCTGCACAATTATCACCAAATCCTAATTTTGTGACACAGTTAAGAGAGCTAAACCTATGGGACTTTACAGGGAAATCTCAAGGAGTGTTTTATGTAATCTCATTTAATGGCCAATTGAAAATTAATGAGTAGGCAAGTGACTTTATAGACCTTAATTTAATTAGTGATCACCCAAGGGACAATTTTATAGACTGTCATCCATACAGTACCATCATATAGCACAAAGGTGTTGCATACATGCTGAAAAAAGTGAAAAAACAGCATTACTTCCCTAAAAATGACCCGATGATGCTGATTTTCAAACTTGACCTGCATATTATGAATATTCATTAGTTCTGCAAGTTTCAAACCAAAAGGTAAAATGGTTTTCCACTTATCGTGTTATCGGTGCTGCATATATGTTGAAAAAAGTGAAAAAACAGCATATCTACCCTAATAATGACCCGATCATGCTGATTTTCGAACTTGACCTGAATATTCATTAGTTCTGCAAGTTTCTGTGTCTGTACATAAAAACGGATTGGCCAATTGTCATTATCCTCACAGGAGTGGTCAATCTTACTAAAATGCAGGTTGAGTTCGAAAATCAGCATCAATTATTAGGCACGTTATCAGTCTCATTATTGAACTAATAAGATGCGTAAAAGTGTTTGTTTGATATTTCCTGCATCTTTACAACTGTAAATTCTGTAGTGTACGTAGCTGTACGAAGACATTTTCATGACTTGACAATGATTAATCAACATAGACATTTTTTGACATGTAATTTATTTTTTAAAAATTATATGATATCTTGTTGGCGTAAATTTTTCAAAATATACATTTGAATTGCAGACTATTAACTACATGTAATATTTAAATGTTAAAATTGCAATATTTCCTGAGCATTTTTTTTTTTTTGCTGATATATAAAAAGGTGCTAAAGGGAAATTGTACTAGTGTCTACAAGTCTTTCAAAAGTTAAATACCATATAAAAAATACTTCGCTATTAAAAAATGAAAAGAATGTACATTCAATGGAAATGTCTGCTTTTATTTCACAATAAAATATTGTATGATGTACAGTTACATAAAGAAAAGATAAAGTAAAAAACAAGATCACAGTATTGTAGGCAGGATTAATGGGAAAAAATCCAAGGAAACAGAAGTAAACTTCTATTATTTCTGAGAAGAATCTTTTTGCAAATAAAATATATTATTCAAAAAGAAAACTGGTCATTTAGTAAAGGGGCGCTGGATAAAAATTAAATTTCAATCTGCTTTAGAAATTTGTAAAAAAAAATTCATTAATCTAAATAGTGAAGTAATCATGCATGTAGCTGTTGTAAATTAACTTGAATGATGGATTCCTTCATGTATCCTCTCTAATATATATATATATATATATATATATATATATATATATATCATGAGGTGCCTTCAATTTAACTTGCATGTTGGCTTTTCTGGAAAGAAAAAAAAAGATTTAGATGTATTTAAAAAAGAGAATTCTAGATATGCAAAAATATTTGTGCACAATATCTTACTTACATTATGTAAATAGACTTGCAGTAACTGTTGTAAACTTATATGTTGGCTTCTCTGAAGAAAATACATATAAATGTATTTAAAAAAGAGAATTCTGGGTATACAAAAATATATCAGTGGATATAAGAATATGAAGAACACATGCACACACACACACACATACATTTTTTAGATAGAGAGAGGGACAACTCTTCCATTATAACTGACTAATTTAAATGTCAGTTCAATATGATTGAATCAATGTTGAATCAAGGTGAAAAACTTACTCAAACATCAACATTCAAAAATGCAAGTTGAATTAAAGTTGAAATATTGTTGGTTTATCAACTCAATCTTACTTCAAACTTGAATCAATGTTGATATGCCAACTTTGAATTTGTTGTCGTTGAATCAAAGTTGAATCAATGTTGAAATGTCAACGTTGAATTTGTTGTCGTTGAATCAACGTTGAATCAACGTTGAAATGCCAATGTTGAATTTGTTGTCGTTGAATCAATGTTGAATCAATGTTGAAATGCCAACGTTGAATTTGTTGTCGTTGAATCAACGTTGAAATGTCAACGTTGAATTATGGTCGTTGAATCAACATTGATTCAACGTTTATCAACGTCTCAACATAAATTCAACATTGATTCAACGTTGAATCAACGTTGTGTGCCTGCTGGGATGCTTTTATATTTTCAAGAAAGTTGGGAACATCTAATTTAAAACATTTTATTATGTACCAGTTGACAGTATTTCATAAAAAAGTGTGAATAAATTGTGAGTCACAAAGCTGCTTTTCAGTTACAGTATCCAACAAACATTAAATATTTCAGTAGGTGAGAAAGCGCGTAACCATATGCTAAAGCTGCCGGTAGTAGCAATACCCAGTGCGAGTGTCTTGGGGACTGCGAATGTGTAACACGAGGAAACGTTAGCACTTACGTACGCTACTTACCTTTCACTACCAGGCATTTTGGATTCCCGGCCACCTTCCTACATGTATTTGAAAACTGCCCATAGTGAATATAACTCGCTTACCTGTTAAGGTTCTCTAAACATGGTCTATCTTCACCCATGATTTGTGTTTGTTTACATCTCGAATCTGACCAGAGACACCGCGTTATTTCAAACTGGGCCAATTAAGATGGCTTACAGACGGGGCGTGGCAGCTGCAGACGGTGATTATTATTATTATTATTATTTGCGATATTAAGGCACAATATTAGCACTTTCACATAAATGTGATTTATTCTGAAATGAGAGGCCTATATATAAGTACCGGTAGCTATGGGCAAATGGCTTGGATAATATCAGTTTATTTTGTAATACGTTTATATGCACACATCATGAAAACAATTGACAAATAATTTCCCATTGAAATGCCTGCAAAACTGTATGAATAAATAATTTGGTGAAATATTTCATAACCCTATGGACAGCAGACTCACTGACATAACTGCCAATGACACAAAAATATACTGTCAAAATGTTACCGGTACTTTTCATAACGTCATGCAGTACTTGAACACGTGCACACCCCTTGTGTGTAAACAAACCACTGCACTGCTCAAAGTCGGAAGCTCCCTCCGCCAGCGGTCTCACACGGCACAGTACCTGTGCCTGGTCCTGCAAAAAAATTGATGCCTCAATTGACGCCCCAGCCTGCTCCTTGATATCAAAATTAAACCTAACAACACTAAAAAATACCAGAAAAAAAAAAAAAAAAAAAAAAAAAAACGGGAAAAATCACTAATTTTTTTCACAGCACTTCATTCGTTTATAACAATACGTGATTAGCCAGATAGGGTTGAAAAAATTTTTTTCTTCATTATTGTGATCAGAAGGTGTGTTTGGTCATTTGTAGTCAGTATAAAGTACTAGAACAGTGGTTTTGTCAACATTAAGGAAGAAATAGCGCAAAAACTCTCCCTGCCCCCCCTCTCTCCAAATCCTATTCTCAGGAGTGCTTTTTGGCAATCCTTAAAGCTGAAATTGGGGGCTTTAATGAAGTGACCTGGACGCGTTTCCACATTTTTTAAGAATGACAGGTGTGGTAGATTGATTACAGTCACATTTCGGAAAAATCAGAGACGGGTCGATCCTGGGTGATTTTGAGTGATTTTCATAAGGTCCGGATATGGCAGTTTTCTTCAATTTTGGCCAGATAGGGTTGAAAAACTTTTTTCTTCATTATTGTGATCAGTAGGTGTGTTTGGTCATTTGTAGTCAGTATAAAGTACAAGAACAGTGGTTTTGTCAACATTAAGGAAAAAATAGAGCAAAAACTCTCCCTGCCCCACCTCTCTCCAAATCCTGTTCTCAGGAGTGCTTTTTGGCAATCTTTAAACCTGAAATTGGGGGCTTTAATAAAGTGACCCGGGCGCGTTTCCACATTTTTTATGAATGACAGGTGTGGGAGATTGATTTTAGTCACATTTCAGAAAAATCGGAGATGGGTCGATCCTGGGTGATTTTGAGTGATTTTCATAAGGTCCGGATATGACAGTTTTCTTCAATTTTGGCCAGATAGGATTGAAAAATTTTTTTCTTCATTATAATGTCAGGTAGGTGTGTTCGGTCATTTGTAGTAAGAATAAAGTGCTGGAATAGTGGTGGTGTCAACATTAAGGAAGAAATAGAGCAAAAACTGTCTCCCTCTCAGATTCTGTTCTCAGAGCTTATTTTTGGATCATCTTTAAAGCTAGAATTGGGGGCCTTGATGAAGTGACCCGGGCGCGTTTCCACATTTTTTATGAATGACAGGTGTGGTAGATTGATTTTCGTCACTTTTTGGAAAAATCGGAGACGGGTCGATTTTTGGTGATTTTGAGTGATTTTCATAAGGTCCGGATATGGCAGTTTTCTTCAATTTTGGCCAGATAGGGTTGAAAAACTTTTTTCTTCATTATTGTGATCAGTAGGTGTGTTTGGTCATTTGTAGTCGGTATAAAGTACAAGAACAGTGGTTTTGTCAACATTAAGGAAAAAATAGAGCAAAAATTCTGTCTCCCCCCCCCCCTCTCAGATTCTGTTCTCAGAGCTTATTTTAGGATCATCTTTAAAGCTAGAATTGGGGGCCTTGATGAAGTGACCCGGGCGCGTTTCCACATTTTTTATGAATGACAGGTGTGGTAGATTGATTTTCGTCACTTTTTGGAAAAATCGGAGACGAGTCGATTTTTGGTGATTTTGAGTGATTTTGATCAGTGCCGGCACTGTGAGATTTCTTCAATTTTGGCCAGGTAGGGATGAAAATTTTTTTTCTTCATTATAGTGTCAGGTAGGTGTGTTCGGTCATTTGTAGTAAGAATAAAGTGCTGGAAGAGTGGTGGTGTCAACATTAAGGAAGAAACAGAGCAAAAACTCTGTCTCCCCCCCCCCTCTCAGATTCTGTTCTCAGAGCTTATTTTTGGATCATCTTTAAAGCTAGAATTGGGGGCCTTGATGAAGTGACCCGGGCGCGTTTCCACATTTTTTATGAATGACAGGTGTGGTAGATTGATTTTCGTCACTTTTTGGAAAAATCGGAGACGGGTCGATTTTTGGTGATTTTGAGTGATTTTGATCAGTGCCGGCACTGTGAGATTTCTTCAATTTTGGCCAGGTAGGGATGACATTTTTTTTTCTTTATTATAGTGTCAGGTAGGTGTGTTCAGTCATTTGTAGTAAGCATAAAGTGCTGGAAGAGTGGTGGTGTCAACATTAAGGAAGAAATAGAGCAAAAACTCTGTCTCCCCCCCCCTCTCAGATTCTGTTCTCAGAGCTTATTTTTGGATCATCTTTAAAGCTAGAATTGGGGGCCTTGATGAAGTGACCCGGGCGCGTTTCCACATTTTTTATGAATGACAGGTGTGGTAGATTGATTTTCGTCACTTTTTGGAAAAATCGGAGACGGGTCGATTTTTGGTGATTTTGAGTGATTTTGAACAGTGCCGGCACTGTGAGATTTCTTCAATTTTGGCCAGGTAGGGATGAAATTTTTTTTTCTTTATTATAGTGTCAGGTAGGTGTGTTCGGTCATTTGTAGTAAGAATAAAGTGCTGGAAGAGTGGTGGTGTCAACATTAAGGAAGAAATAGAGCAAAAGCTCTGTCTCCCCCCCCCCCTCCCAGATTCTGTTCTCATAGCTTATTTTTGGATCATCTTTAAAGCTAGAATTGGGGGCCTTGATGAAGTGACCCGGGCGTGTTTCCACATTTTTTTTGAATGACAGGTGTGGTAGATTGATTTTCGTCACTTTTTGGAAAAATCGGAGACGGGTCGATTTTTGGTGATTGTGAGTGATTTTGATCAGTGCCGGCACTGTGAGATTTCTTCAATTTTGGCCAGGTAGGGATGAACAATTTTTTTCTTCATTATAGTGTCAGGTAGGTGTGTTCGGTCATTTGTAGTAAGAATAAAGTGCTGGAAGAGTTGTGGTGTCAACATTAAGGAAGAAATAGAGCAAAAACTCTGTCTCCCCCCCCTCTCAGATTCTGTTCTCAGAGCTTATTTTTGGGGGCTTTGATGAAGTGACCCGGGCGCGTTTCCACATTTTTTATGAATGACAGGTGTGGTAGATTGATTTTCGTCACTTTTTGGAAAAATCGGAGACGGGTCGATTTTTGGTGATTTTGAGTGATTTTGATCAGTGCCGGCACTGTGAGATTTCTTCAATTTTGGCCAGGTAGAGATGAAAAATTTTTTTCTACATTATAGTGTCAGGTAGGTGTGTTCAGTCATTTGTAGTAAGAATAAAGTGCTGGAAGAGTGGTGGTGTCAACATTAAGGAAGAAATAGAGCAAAAACTCTGTCTCCCCCCCCCCCCCCCCTCTCAGATTCTGTTCTCAGAGCTTATTTTTGGATCATCTTTAAAGCTAGAATTGGGGGCCTTGATGAAGTGACCCGGGCGCGTTTCCACATTTTTTATGAATGACAAGTGTGGTAGATTGATTTTCGTCACTTTTTGGAAAAATCGGAGACGGGTTTATTTTTGGTGATTTTGAGTGATTTTGAACAGTGCCGGCACTGTGAGATTTCTTCAATTTTGGCCAGGTAGGGATGAAAATTTTTTTTCTTCATTATAGTGTCAGGTAGGTGTGTTCGGTCATTTGTAGTAAGAATAAAGTGCTGGAAGAGTGGTGGTGTCAACATTAAGGAAGAAATAGAGCAAAAACTCTGTCTCCCCCCCCCCCCCCCTCTCAGATTCTGTTCTCAGAGCTTATTTTTGGATCATCTTTAAAGCTAGAATTGGGGGCCTTGATGAAGTGACCCGGGCGCGTTTCCACATTTTTTATGAATGACAGGTGTGGTAGATTGATTTTTGTCACTATTTGGAAAAATCGGAGACGGGTCGATTTTTGGTGATTTTGAGTGATTTTGAACAGTGCTGGCACTGTGAGATTTCTTCAATTTTGGCCAGGTAGGGATGACATTTTTTTTTCTTCATTATAGTGTCAGGTAGGTGTGTTCGGTCATTTGTAGTAAGCATAAAGTGCTGGAAGAGTGGTGGTGTCAACATTAAGGAAGAAATAGAGCAAAAACTCTGTCTCCCCCCCCCCCTCTCAGATTCTGTTCTCAGAGCTTATTTTTGGATCATCTTTAAAGCTAGAATTGGGGTCCTTGATGAAGTGACCCGGGCGCGTTTCCACATTTTTTATGAATGACGGGTGTGGTAGATTGATTTTCGTCACTTTTTGGAAAAATCGGAGACGGGTCGATTTTTGGTGATTTTGAGTGATTTTGAACAGTGCCGGCACTGTGAGATTTCTTCAATTTTGGCCAGGTAGGGATGAAATTTTTTTTTCTTTATTATAGTGTCAGGTAGGTGTGTTCGGTCATTTGTAGTAAGAATAAAGTGCTGGAAGAGTGGTGGTGTCAACATTAAGGAAGAAATAGAGCAAAAACTCTGTCTCCCCCCCCCCTCTCAGATTCTGTTCTCAGAGCTTATTTTTGGATCATCTTTAAAGCTAGAATTGGGGTCCTTGATGAAGTGACCCGGGCGCGTTTCCACATTTTTTATGAATGACAGGTGTGGTAGATTGATTTTCGTCACTATTTGGAAAAATCGGAGACGGGTCGATTTTTGGTGATTTTGAGTGATTTTGAACAGTGCCGGCACTGTGAGATTTCTTCAATTTTGGCCAGGTAGGGATGAAATTTTTTTTTCTTTATTATAGTGTCAGGTAGGTGTGTTCGGTCATTTGTAGTGAGAATAAAGTGCTGGAAGAGTGGTGGTGTCAACATTAAGGAAGAAATAGAGCCAAAACTCTGTCTCCCCCCCCCCCTCAGATTCTGTTCTCAGAGCTTATTTTTGGATCATCTTTAAAGCTAGAATTGGGGGCCTTGATGAAGTGACCCGGGCGCGTTTCCACATTTTTTATGAATGACAGTTGTGGTAGATTGATCTTCGTCACTTTTTGGAAAAATCGGAGACAAGTCGATTTTTGGTGATTTTGAGTGATTTTGAACAGTGCCGGCACTGTGAGATTTCTTCAATTTTGGCCAGGTAGGGATGAATTTTTTTTTTCTTTATTATAGTGTCAGGTAGGTGTGTTCGGTCATTTGTAGTAAGAATAAAGTGCTGGAAGAGTGGTGGTGTCAACATTAAGGAAGAAATAGAGCAAAAACTATGTCTCCCCCCCCCCCCTCCCAGATTCTGTTCTCAGAGCTTATTTTTGGATCATCTTTAAAGCTAGAATTGGGGGCCTTGATGAAGTGACCCGGGTGCGTTTCCACATTTTTTATGAATGACAGGTGTGGTAGATTGATTTTCGTCACTATTTGGAAAAATCGGAGACGGGTCGATTTTTGGTGATTTTGAGTGATTTTGAACAGTGCCAGCACTGTTAGATTTTTTCAATTTTGGCCAGGTAGGGATGAAATTTTTTTTTCTTTATTATAGTGTCAGGTAGGTGTGTTCGGTCATTTGTAGTAAGAATAAAGTGCTGGAAGAGTGGTGGTGTCAACATTAAGGAAGAAACAGAGCAAAAACTCTGTCTCCCCCCCCCTCTCAGATTCTGTTCTCAGAGCTTATTTTTGGATCATCTTTAAAGCTAGAATTGGGGGCCTTGATGAAGTGATCCGGGCGCGTTTCCACATTTTTTATGAATGACAGGTGTGGTAGATTGATTTTTGTCACTATTTGGAAAAATCGGAGACGGGTCAATTTTTGGTGATTTTGAGTGATTTTGAACAGTGCCGGCACTGTGAGATTTCTTCAATTTTGGCCAGGTAGGGATGACATTTTTTTTCTTTATTATAGTGTCAGGTAGGTGTGTTCGGTCATTTGTAGTAAGCATAAAGTGCTGGAAGAGTGGTGGTGTCAACATTAAGGAGGAAATAGAGCAAAAACTCTGTCTCCCCCACCTCTCAGATTCTGTTCTCAGAGCTTATTTTTGGATCATCTTTAAAGCTAGAATTGGGGGCCTTGATGAAGTGACCCGGGCGCGTTTCCACATTTTTTATGAATGACAGGTGTGGTAGATTGATTTTCGTCACTTTTTGGAAAAATCGGAGACGAGTCGATTTTTGGTGATTTTGAGTGATTTTGATCAGTGCCGGCACTGTGAGATTTCTTCAATTTTGGCCAGGTAGGGATGAAATTTTTTTTTCTTTATTATAGTGTCAGGTAGGTGTGTTCGGTCATTTGTAGTAAGAATAAAGTGCTGGAAGAGTGGTGGTGTCAACATTAAGGAAGAAACAGAGCAAAAACTCTGTCTCCCCCCCCCTCTCAGATTCTGTTCTCAGAGCTTATTTTTGGATCATCTTTAAAGCTAGAATTGGGGGCCTTGATGAAGTGACCCGGGCGCGTTTCCACATTTTTTATGAATGACAGGTGTGGTAGATTGATTTTCGTCACTTTTTGGAAAAATCGGAGACGGGTCGATTTTTGGTGATTTTGAGTGATTTTGATCAGTGCCGGCACTGTGAGATTTCTTCAATTTTGGCCAGGTAGGGATGACATTTTTTTTTCTTTATTATAGTGTCAGGTAGGTGTGTTCAGTCATTTGTAGTAAGCATAAAGTGCTGGAAGAGTGGTGGTGTCAACATTAAGGAAGAAATAGAGCAAAAACTCTGTCTCCCCCCCCCTCTCAGATTCTGTTCTCAGAGCTTATTTTTGGATCATCTTTAAAGCTAGAATTGGGGGCCTTGATGAAGTGACCCGGGCGCGTTTCCACATTTTTTATGAATGACAGGTGTGGTAGATTGATTTTCGTCACTTTTTGGAAAAATCGGAGACGGGTCGATTTTTGGTGATTTTGAGTGATTTTGAACAGTGCCGGCACTGTGAGATTTCTTCAATTTTGGCCAGGTAGGGATGAAAATTTTTTTTCTTCATTATAGTGTCAGGTAGGTGTGTTCGGTCATTTGTAGTAAGAATAAAGTGCTGGAAGAGTGGTGGTGTCAACATTAAGGAAGAAATAGAGCAAAAGCTCTGTCTCCCCCCCCCCCTCCCAGATTCTGTTCTCAGAGCTTATTTTTGGATCATCTTTAAAGCTAGAATTGGGGGCCTTGATGAAGTGACCCGGGCGTGTTTCCACATTTTTTATGAATGACAGGTGTGGTAGATTGATTTTCGTCACTTTTTGGAAAAATCGGAGACGGGTCGATTTTTGGTGATTGTGAGTGATTTTGATCAGTGCCGGCACTGTGAGATTTCTTCAATTTTGGCCAGGTAGGGATGAACAATTTTTTTCTTCATTATAGTGTCAGGTAGGTGTGTTCGGTCATTTGTAGTAAGAATAAAGTGCTGGAAGAGTTGTGGTGTCAACATTAAGGAAGAAATAGAGCAAAAACTCTGTCTCCCCCCCCTCTCAGATTCTGTTCTCAGAGCTTATTTTTGGGGGCTTTGATGAAGTGACCCGGGCGCGTTTCCACATTTTTTATGAATGACAGGTGTGGTAGATTGATTTTCGTCACTTTTTGGAAAAATCGGAGACGGGTCGATTTTTGGTGATTTTGAGTGATTTTGATCAGTGCCGGCACTGTGAGATTTCTTCAATTTTGGCCAGGTAGAGATGAAAAATTTTTTTCTACATTATAGTGTCAGGTAGGTGTGTTCGGTCATTTGTAGTAAGAATAAAGTGCTGGAAGAGTGGTGGTGTCAACATTAAGGAAGAAATAGAGCAAAAACTCTGTCTCCCCCCCCCCCCCCTCTCAGATTCTGTTCTCAGAGCTTATTTTTGGATCATCTTTAAAGCTAGAATTGGGGGCCTTGATGAAGTGACCCGGGCGCGTTTCCACATTTTTTATGAATGACAAGTGTGGTAGATTGATTTTCGTCACTTTTTGGAAAAATCGGAGACGGGTTTATTTTTGGTGATTTTGAGTGATTTTGAACAGTGCCGGCACTGTGAGATTTCTTCAATTTTGGCCAGGTAGGGATGAAAATTTTTTTTCTTCATTATAGTGTCAGGTAGGTGTGTTCGGTCATTTGTAGTAAGAATAAAGTGCTGGAAGAGTGGTGGTGTCAACATTAAGGAAGAAATAGAGCAAAAACTCTGTCTCCCCCCCCCCCCCCTCTCAGATTCTGTTCTCAGAGCTTATTTTTGGATCATCTTTAAAGCTAGAATTGGGGGCCTTGATGAAGTGACCCGGGCGCGTTTCCACATTTTTTATGAATGACAGGTGTGGTAGATTGATTTTTGTCACTATTTGGAAAAATCGGAGACGGGTCGATTTTTGGTGATTTTGAGTGATTTTGAACAGTGCTGGCACTGTGAGATTTCTTCAATTTTGGCCAGGTAGGGATGACATTTTTTTTTCTTCATTATAGTGTCAGGTAGGTGTGTTCGGTCATTTGTAGTAAGCATAAAGTGCTGGAAGAGTGGTGGTGTCAACATTAAGGAAGAAATAGAGCAAAAACTCTGTCTCCCCCCCCCCCTCTCAGATTCTGTTCTCAGAGCTTATTTTTGGATCATCTTTAAAGCTAGAATTGGGGTCCTTGATGAAGTGACCCGGGCGCGTTTCCACATTTTTTATGAATGACAGGTGTGGTAGATTGATTTTCGTCACTATTTGGAAAAATCGGAGACGGGTCGATTTTTGGTGATTTTGAGTGATTTTGAACAGTGCCGGCACTGTGAGATTTCTTCAATTTTGGCCAGGTAGGGATGAAATTTTTTTTTCTTTATTATAGTGTCAGGTAGGTGTGTTCGGTCATTTGTAGTGAGAATAAAGTGCTGGAAGAGTGGTGGTGTCAACATTAAGGAAGAAATAGAGCCAAAACTCTGTCTCCCCCCCCCCCCCTCAGATTCTGTTCTCAGAGCTTATTTTTGGATCATCTTTAAAGCTAGAATTGGGGGCCTTGATGAAGTGACCCGGGCGCGTTTCCACATTTTTTATGAATGACAGTTGTGGTAGATTGATCTTCGTCACTTTTTGGAAAAATCGGAGACAAGTCGATTTTTGGTGATTTTGAGTGATTTTGAACAGTGCCGGCACTGTGAGATTTCTTCAATTTTGGCCAGGTAGGGATGACATTTTTTTTTCTTCATTATAGTGTCAGGTAGGTGTGTTCGGTCATTTGTAGTAAGCATAAAGTGCTGGAAGAGTGGTGGTGTCAACATTAAGGAAGAAATAGAGCAAAAACTATGTCTCCCCCCCCCCTCCCAGATTCTGTTCTCAGAGCTTATTTTTGGATCATCTTTAAAGCTAGAATTGGGGGCCTTGATGAAGTGACCCGGGTGCGTTTCCACATTTTTTATGAATGACAGGTGTGGTAGATTGATTTTCGTCACTATTTGGAAAAATCGGAGATGGGTCGATTTTTGGTGATTTTGAGTGATTTTGAACAGTGCCAGCACTGTTAGATTTTTTCAATTTTGGCCAGGTAGGGATGAAATTTTTTTTTCTTTATTATAGTGTCAGGTAGGTGTGTTCGGTCATTTGTAGTAAGAATAAAGTGCTGGAAGAGTGGTGGTGTCAACATTAAGGATGAAACAGAGCAAAAACTCTGTCTCCCCCCCCCTCTCAGATTCTGTTCTCAGAGCTTATTTTTGGATCATCTTTAAAGCTAGAATTGGGGGCCTTGATGAAGTGATCCGGGCGCGTTTCCACATTTTTTATGAATGACAGGTGTGGTAGATTGATTTTTGTCACTATTTGGAAAAATCGGAGACGGGTCAATTTTTGGTGATTTTGAGTGATTTTGAACAGTGCCGGCACTGTGAGATTTCTTCAATTTTGGCCAGGTAGGGATGACATTTTTTTTCTTTATTATAGTGTCAGGTAGGTGTGTTCGGTCATTTGTAGTAAGCATAAAGTGCTGGAAGAGTGGTGGTGTCAACATTAAGGAGGAAATAGAGCAAAAACTCTGTCTCCCCCACCTCTCAGATTCTGTTCTCAGAGCTTATTTTTGGATCATCTTTAAAGCTAGAATTGGGGGCCTTGATGAAGTGACCCGGGCGCGTTTCCACATTTTTTATGAATGACAGGTGTGGTAGATTGATTTTCGTCACTTTTTGGAAAAATCGGAGACGGGTCGATTTTTGGTGATTTTGAGTGATTTTGAACAGTGCCGGCACTGTGAGATTTCTTCAATTTTGGCCAGGTACTGATGAAATTTTTTTTTCTTTATTATAGTGTCAGGTAGGTGTGTTCGGTCATTTGTAGTAAGAATAAAGTGCTGGAAGAGTGGTGGTGTCAACATTAAGGAAGAAATAGAGCAAAAAGTGTGTCTCCCCCCCCTTCTCAGATTCTGTTCTCAGAGCTTATTTTTGGATCATCTTTAAAGCTAGAATTGGGGGCCTTGATGAAGTGACCCGGGCGCGTTTCCACATTTTTTATGAATGACAGGTGTGGTAGATTGATTTTCGTCACTATTTGGAAAAATCGGAGACGGGTTGATTTTTGGTGATTTTGAGTGATTTTGAACAGTGCCGGCACTGTGAGATTTCTTCAATTTTGGCAAGGTAGGGATGAAATTTTTTTTTCTTTATTATAGTGTCAGGTAGGTGTGTTCGGTCATTTGTAGTAAGAATAAAGTGCTGGAAGAGTGGTGGCGTCAACATTAAGGAAGAAATAAAGCAAAAACTCTGTATCCCCCCCCCTCTCAGATTCTGTTCTCAGAGCTTATTTTTGGATCATCTTTAAAGCTAGAATTGGGGGCCTTGATGAAGTGACCCGGGCGCGTTTCCACATTTTTTATGAATGACATGTGTGGTAGATTGATTTTCGTCACCATTTGGAAAAATCGGAGACGGGTCGATTTTTGGTGATTTTGAGTGATTTTGAACAGTGCCGGCACTGTGAGATTTCTTCAATTTTGGCCAGGTAGGGATGAAATTTTTTTTTCTTTATTATAGTGTCAGGTAGGTGTGTTCGGTCATTTGTAGTAAGAATAAAGTGCTGGAAGAGTGGTGGTGTCAACATTAAGGAAGAAATAGAGCAAAAACTCTGTCTCCCCCCCCCCTCTCAGATTCTGTTCTCAGAGCTTAATTTTTGGATCATCTTTTAAGCTAGAATTGGGGGCCTTGATGAAGTGACCCGGGCGCGTTTCCACATTTTTTATGAATGACAGGTGTGGTAGATTGATTTTCGTCACTATTTGGAAAAATCGGAGACGGGTCGATTTTTGGTGATTTTGAGTGATTTTGAACAGTGCCGGCACTGTGAGATTTCTTCAATTTTGGCCAGGTAGGGATGAAATTTTTTTTTCTTTATTATAGTGTCAGGTAGGTGTGTTCGGTCATTTGTAGTAAGAATAAAGTGCTGATAGAGTGGTGGTGTCAACATTAAGGAAGAAATAGAGCAAAAACTCTGTCTCCCCCCCCCCTCCCAGATTCTGTTCTCAGAGCTTATTTTTGGATCATCTTTAAAGCTAGAATTGGGGGCCTTGATGAAGTGACCCGGGCGCGTTTCCACATTTTTTATGAATGACAGGTGTGGTAGATTGATTTTCGTCACTTTTTGGAAAAATCGGAGACGGGTCGATTTTTGGTGATTTTGAGTGATTTTGAACAGTGCCGGCACTGTGAGATTTCTTCAATTTTGGCCAGGTAGGGATGAAAATTTTTTTTCTTCATTATAGTGTCAGGTAGGTGTGTTCGGTCATTTGTAGTAAGAATAAAGTGCTGGAAGAGTGGTGGTGTCAACATTAAGGAAGAAATAGAGCAAAAACTCTGTCTCCCCCCCCCCCTCTCAGATTCTGTTCTCAGAGCTTATTTTTGGATCATCTTTAAAGCTAGAATTGGGGGCCTTGATGAAGTGACCCGGGCGCGTTTCCACATTTTTTATGAATGACAGGTGTGGTAGATTGATTTTCGTCACTTTTTGGAAAAATCGGAGACGGGTCGATTTTTGGTGATTTTGAGTGATTTTGAACAGTGCCGGCACTGTGAGATTTCTTCAATTTTGGCCAGGTAGGGATGAAAATTTTTTTTCTTCATTATAGTGTCAGGTAGGTGTGTTCGGTCATTTGTAGTAAGAATAAAGTGCTGGAAGAGTGGTGGTGTCAACATTAAGGAAGAAATAGAGCAAAAACTCTGTCTCCCCCCCCCCCCCCCTCTCAGATTCTGTTCTCAGAGCTTATTTTTGGATCATCTTTAAAGCTAGAATTGGGGGCCTTGATGAAGTGACCCGGGCGCGTTTCCACATTTTTTATGAATGACAGGTGTGGTAGATTGATTTTCGTCACTTTTTGGAAAAATCGGAGACGGGTCGATTTTTGGTGATTTTGAGTGATTTTGAACAGTGCCGGCACTGTGAGATTTCTTCAATTTTGGCCAGGTAGGGATGAAAATTTTTTTTCTTCATTATAGTGTCAGGTAGGTGTGTTCAGTCATTTGTAGTAAGAATAAAGTGCTGGAAGAGTGGTGGTGTCAACATTAAGGAAGAAATAGAGCAAAAACTCTGTCTCCCCCCCCCCCCTCTCAGATTCTGTTCTCAGAGCTTATTTTTGGATCATCTTTAAAGCTAGAATTGGGGGCCTTGATGAAGTGACCCGGGCGCGTTTCCACATTTTTTATGAATGACAGGTGTGGTAGATTGATTTTCGTCACTTTTTGGAAAAATCAGAGACGGGTCAATTTTTGGTGATTTTGAGTGATTTTGAACAGTGCCGGCACTGTGAGATTTCTTCAGTTTTGGCCAGGTAGGGGTGAAAATTTTTTTTCTTCATTATAGTGTCAGGTAGGTGTGTTCGTTCATTTGTAGTAAGAATAAAGTGCTGGAAGAGTGGTGGTGTCAACATTAAGGAAGAAACAGAGCAAAAACTCTGTCTCCCCCCCCCTCTCAGATTCTGTTCTCACAGCTTATTTTTGGATCATCTTTAAAGCTAGAATTGGGGGCCTTGATGAAGTGACCCGGGCGCGTTTCCACATTTTTTATGAATGACAGGTGTGGTAGATTGATTTTCGTCACTTTTTGGAAAAATCGGAGACGGGTCGATTTTTGGTGATTTTGAGTGATTTTGAACAGTGCCGGCACTGTGAGATTTCTTCAATTTTGGCCCGGTAGGGATGAAAATTTTTTTTCTTCATTATAGTGTCAGGTAGGTGTGTTCGGTCATTTGTAGTAAGAATAAAGTGCTGGAAGAGTGGTGGTGTCAACATTAAGGAAGAAATAGAGCAAAAACTCTGTCTCCCCCCCCCCCTCTCAGATTCTGTTCTCAGAGCTTATTTTTGGATCATCTTTAAAGCTAGAATTGGGGGCCTTGATGAAGTGACCCGGGCGCGTTTCCACATTTTTTATGAATGACAGGTGTGGTAGATTGATTTTCGTCACTTTTTGGAAAAATCGGAGACGGGTCGATTTTTGGTGATTTTGAGTGATTTTGAACAGTGCCGGCACTGTGAGATTTCTTCAATTTTGGCCAGGTAGGGATGAAAATTTTTTTTCTTCATTATAGTGTCAGGTAGGTGTGTTCGGTCATTTGTAGTAAGAATAAAGTGCTGGAAGAGTGGTGGTGTCAACATAAAGGAAGAAATAGAGCAAAAACTCTGTCTCCCCCCCCCCCTCTCAGATTCTGTTCTCAGAGCTTATTTTTGGATCATCTTTAAAGCTAGAATTGGGGGCCTTGATGAAGTGACCCGGGCGCGTTTCCACATTTTTTATGAATGACAGGTGTGGTAGATTGATTTTCGTCACTTTTTGGAAAAATCGGAGACGGGTCGATTTTTGGTGATTTTGAGTGATTTTGAACAGTGCCGGCACTGTGAGATTTCTTCAATTTTGGCCAGGTAGGGATGAAAATTTTTTTTCTTCATTATAGTGTCAGGTAGGTGTGTTCGGTCATTTGTAGTAAGAATAAAGTGCTGGAAGAGTGGTGGTGTCAACATAAAGGAAGAAATAGAGCAAAAACTCTGTCTCCCCCCCCCCCTCTCAGATTCTGTTCTCAGAGCTTATTTTTGGATCATCTTTAAAGCTAGAATTGGGGGCCTTGATGAAGTGACCCGGGCGCGTTTCCACATTTTTTATGAATGACAGGTGTGGTAGATTGATTTTCGTCACTTTTTGGAAAAATCGGAGACGGGTCGATTTTTGGTGATTTTGAGTGATTTTGAACAGTGCCGGCACTGTGAGATTTCTTCAATTTTGGCCAGGTAGGGATGAAAATTTTTTTTCTTCATTATAGTGTCAGGTAGGTGTGTTCAGTCATTTGTAGTAAGAATAAAGTGCTGGAAGAGTGGTGGTGTCAACATTAAGGAAGAAATAAAGCAAAAACTCTGTCTCCCCCCCCCCCTCTCAGATTCTGTTCTCAGAGCTTATTTTTGGATCATCTTTAAAGCTAGAATTGGGGGCCTTGATGAAGTGACCCGGGCGCATTTCCACATTTTTTATGAATGACAGGTGTGGTAGATTGATTTTCGTCACTTTTTGGAAAAATCGGAGACGGGTCGATTTTTGGTGATTTTGAGTGATTTTGATCAGTGCCGGCACTGTGAGATTTCTTCAATTTTGGCCAGGTAGGGATGAAAATTTTTTTTCTTCATTATAGTGTCAGGTAGGTGTGTTCAGTCATTTGTAGTAAGAATAAAGTGCTGGAAGAGTGGTGGTGTCAACATTAAGGAAGAAATAGAGCAAAAACTCTGTCTCCCCCCCCCCCCTCTCAGATTCTGTTCTCAGAGCTTATTTTTGGATCATCTTTAAAGCTAGAATTGGGGGCCTTGATGAAGTGACCCGGGCGCGTTTCCACATTTTTTATGAATGACAGGTGTGGTAGATTGATTTTCGTCACTTTTTGGAAAAATCAGAGACGGGTCAATTTTTGGTGATTTTGAGTGATTTTGAACAGTGCCGGCACTGTGAGATTTCTTCAGTTTTGGCCAGGTAGGGGTGAAAATTTTTTTTCTTCATTATAGTGTCAGGTAGGTGTGTTCGTTCATTTGTAGTAAGAATAAAGTGCTGGAAGAGTGGTGGTGTCAACATTAAGGAAGAAATAGAGCAAAAACTCTGTCTCCCCCCCCTCTCAGATTCTGTTCTCAGAGCTTATTTTTGGATCATCTTTAAAGCTAGAATTGGGGGCCTTGATGAAGTGACCCGGGCGCGTTTCCACATTTTTTATGAATGACAGGTGTGGTAGATTGATTTTCGTCACTTTTTGGAAAAATCGGAGACGGGTCGATTTTTGGTGATTTTGAGTGATTTTGAACAGTGCCGGCACTGTGAGATTTCTTCAATTTTGGCCAGGTAGGGATGAAAATTTTTTTCTTCATTATAGTGTCAGGTAGGTGTGTTCGTTCATTTGTAGTAAGAATAAAGTGCTGGAAGAGTGGTGGTGTCAACATTAAGGAAGAAATAGAGCAAAAACTCTGTCTCCCCCCCCCCCCTCTCAGATTCTGTTCTCAGAGCTTATTTTTGGATCATCTTTAAAGCTAGAATTGGGGGCCTTGATGAAGTGACCCGGGCGCGTTTCCACATTTTTTATGAATGACAGGTGTGGTAGATTGATTTTCGTCACTTTTTGGAAAAATCAGAGACGGGTCAATTTTTGGTGATTTTGAGTGATTTTGAACAGTGCCGGCACTGTGAGATTTCTTCAGTTTTGGCCAGGTAGGGGTGAAAATTTTTTTTCTTCATTATAGTGTCAGGTAGGTGTGTTCGTTCATTTGTAGTAAGAATAAAGTGCTGGAAGAGTGGTGGTGTCAACATTAAGGAAGAAATAGAGCAAAAACTCTGTCTCCCCCCCCCCCTCTCAGATTCTGTTCTCAGAGCTTATTTTTGGATCATCTTTAAAGCTAGAATTGGGGGCCTTGATGAAGTGACCCGTGCGCGTTTCCACATTTTTTATGAATGACAGGTGTGGTAGATTGATTTTCGTCACTTTTTGGAAAAATCGGAGACGGGTCGATTTTTGGTGATTTTGAGTGATTTTGAACAGTGCCGGCACTGTGAGATTTCTTCAATTTTGGCCAGGTAGGGATGAAAATTTTTTTTCTTCATTATAGTGTCAGGTAGGTGTGTTCGGTCATTTGTAGTAAGAATAAAGTGCTGGAAGAGTGGTGGTGTCAACATTAAGGAAGAAATAGAGCAAAAACTCTGTCTCCCCCCCCCCCTCTCAGATTCTGTTCTCAGAGCTTATTTTTGGATCATCTTTAAAGCTAGAATTGGGGGCCTTGATGAAGTGACCCGGGCGCGTTTCCACATTTTTTATGAATGACAGGTGTGGTAGATTGATTTTCGTCACTTTTTGGAAAAATCGGAGACGGGTCGATTTTTGGTGATTTTGAGTGATTTTGAACAGTGCCGGCACTGTGAGATTTCTTCAATTTTGGCCAGGTAGGGATGAAAATTTTTTTTCTTCATTATAGTGTCAGGTAGGTGTGTTCGGTCATTTGTAGTAAGAATAAAGTGCTGGAAGAGTGGTGGTGTCAACATTAAGGAAGAAATAGAGCAAAAACTCTGTCTCTCCCCCCCCCCCCCCTCTCAGATTCTGTTCTCAGAGCTTATTTTTGGATCATCTTTAAAGCTAGAATTGGGGGCCTTGATGAAGTGACCCGGGCGCGTTTCCACATTTTTTATGAATGACAGGTGTGGTAGATTGATTTTCGTCACTTTTTGGAAAAATCGGAGACGGGTCGATTTTTGGTGATTTTGAGTGATTTTGAACAGTGCCGGCACTGTGAGATTTCTTCAATTTTGGCCAGGTAGGGATGAAAAATTTTTTTCTTCATTATAGTGTCAGGTAGGTGTGTTCGGTCATTTGTAGTAAGAATAAAGTGCTGGAAGAGTGGTGGTGTCAACATTAAGGAAGAAATAGAGCAAAAACTCTGTCTCCCCCCCCCCCTCTCAGATTCTGTTCTCAGAGCTTATTTTTGGATCATCTTTAAAGCTAGAATTGGGGGCGTTGATGAAGTGACCCGGGCGCGTTTCCACATTTTTTATGAATGACAGGTGTGGTAGATTGATTTTCGTCACTTTTTGGAAAAATCGGAGACGGGTCGATTTTTGGTGATTTTGAGTGATTTTGAACAGTGCCGGCACTGTGAGATTTCTTCAATTTTGGCCAGGTAGGGATGAAAATTTTTTTCTTCATTATAGTGTCAGGTAGGTGTGTTCGGTCATTTGTAGTAAGAATAAAGTGCTGGAAGAGTGGTGGTGTCAACATTAAGGAAGAAATAGAGCAAAAACTCTGTCTCCCCCCCCCCCCTCTCAGATTCTGTTCTCAGAGCTTATTTTTGGATCATCTTTAAAGCTAGAATTGGGGGCCTTGATGAAGTGACCCGGGCGCGTTTCCACATTTTTTATTAATGACAGGTGTGGTAGATTGATTTTCATCACTTTTTGGAAAAATCGGAGACGGGTCGATTTTTGGTGATTTTGAGTGATTTTGAACAGTGCCGGCACTGTGAGATTTCTTCAATTTTGGCCAGGTAGGGATGAAAATTTTTTTTCTTCATTATAGTGTCAGGTAGGTGTGTTTGGTCATTTGTAGTAAGAATAAAGTGCTGGAAGAGTGGTGGTGTCAACATTAAGGAAGAAATAGAGCAAAAACTCTGTCTCCCCCCCCCCCTCTCAGATTCTGTTCTCAGAGCTTATTTTTGGATCATCTTTAAAGCTAGAATTGGGGGCCTTGATGAAGTGACCCGGGCGCGTTTCCACATTTTTTATGAATGACAGGTGTGGTAGATTGATTTTCGTCACTTTTTGGAAAAATCGGAGACGGGTCGATTTTTGGTGATTTTGAGTGATTTTGAACAGTGCCGGCACTGTGAGATTTCTTCAATTTTGGCCAGGTAGGGATGAAAATTTTTTTTCTTCATTATAGTGTCAGGTAGGTGTGTTCGGTCATTTGTAGTAAGAATAAAGTGCTGGAAGAGTGGTGGTGTCAACATTAAGGAAGAAATAGAGCAAAAACTCTGTCTCTCCCCCCCCCCTCTCAGATTCTGTTCTCAGAGCTTATTTTTGGATCATCTTTAAAGCTAGAATTGGGGGCCTTGATGAAGTGACCCGGGCGCGTTTCCACATTTTTTATGAATGACAGGTGTGGTAGATTGATTTTCGTCACTTTTTGGAAAAATCGGAGACGGGTCGATTTTTGGTGATTTTGAGTGATTTTGAACAGTGCCGGCACTGTGAGATTTCTTCAATTTTGGCCAGGTAGGGATGAAAAATTTTTTTCTTCATTATAGTGTCAGGTAGGTGTGTTCGGTCATTTGTAGTAAGAATAAAGTGCTGGAAGAGTGGTGGTGTCAACATTAAGGAAGAAATAGAGCAAAAACTCTGTCTCCCCCCCCCCTCTCAGATTCTGTTCTCAGAGCTTATTTTTGGATCATCTTTAAAGCTAGAATTGGGGGCCTTGATGAAGTGACCCGGGCGCGTTTCCACATTTTTTATGAATGACAGGTGTGGTAGATTGATTTTCGTCACTTTTTGGAAAAATCGGAGACGGGTCGATTTTTGGTGATTTTGAGTGATTTTGAACAGTGCCGGCACTGTGAGATTTCTTCAATTTTGGCCAGGTAGGGATGAAAATTTTTTTCTTCATTATAGTGTCAGGTAGGTGTGTTCGGTCATTTGTAGTAAGAATAAAGTGCTGGAAGAGTGGTGGTGTCAACATTAAGGAAGAAATAGAGCAAAAACTCTGTCTCCCCCCCCCCCCTCTCAGATTCTGTTCTCAGAGCTTATTTTTGGATCATCTTTAAAGCTAGAATTGGGGGCCTTGATGAAGTGACCCGGGCGCGTTTCCACATTTTTTATGAATGACAGGTGTGGTAGATTGATTTTCGTCACTTTTTGGAAAAATCGGAGACGGGTCGATTTTTGGTGATTTTGAGTGATTTTGAACAGTGCCGGCACTGTGAGATTTCTTCAATTTTGGCCAGGTAGAGATGAAAATTTTTTTTCTTCATTATAGTGTCAGGTAGGTGTGTTCGGTCATTTGTAGTAAGAATAAAGTGCTGGAAGAGTGGTGGTGTCAACATTAAGGAAGAAATAGAGCAAAAACTCTGTCTCCCCCCCCCCCTCTCAGATTCTGTTCTCAGAGCTTATTTTTGGATCATCTTTAAAGCTAGAATTGGGGGCCTTGATGAAGTGACCCGGGCGTGTTTCCACATTTTTTATTAATGACAGGTGTGGTAGATTGATTTTCATCACTTTTTGGAAAAATCGGAGACGGGTCGATTTTTGGTGATTTTGAGTGATTTTGAACAGTGCCGGCACTGTGAGATTTCTTCAATTTTGGCCAGGTAGGGATGAAAATTTTTTTTCTTCATTATAGTGTCAGGTAGGTGTGTTCGGTCATTTGTAGTAAGAATAAAGTGCTGGAAGAGTGGTGGTGTCAACATTAAGGAAGAAATAGAGCAAAAACTCTGTCTCCCCCCCCCCCCTCTCAGATTCTGTTCTCAGAGCTTATTTTTGGATCATCTTTAAAGCTAGAATTGGGGGCCTTGATGAAGTGACCCGGGCGCGTTTCCACATTTTTTATGAATGACAGGTGTGGTAGATTGATTTTCGTCACTTTTTGGAAAAATCGGAGACGGGTCGATTTTTGGTGATTTTGAGTGATTTTGAACAGTGCCGGCACTGTGAGATTTCTTCAATTTTGGCCAGGTAGGGATGAAAATTTTTTTTCTTCATTATAGTGTCAGGTAGGTGTGTTCGGTCATTTGTAGTAAGAATAAAGTGCTGGAAGAGTGGTGGTGTCAACATTAAGGAAGAAATAGAGCAAAAACTCTGTCTCCCCCCCCCCCCCTCTCAGATTCTGTTCTCAGAGCTTATTTTTGGATCATCTTTAAAGCTAGAATTGGGGGCCTTGATGAAGTGACCCGGGCGCGTTTCCACATTTTTTATGAATGACAGGTGTGGTAGATTGATTTTCGTCACTTTTTGGAAAAATCGGAGACGGGTCGATTTTTGGTGATTTTGAGTGATTTTGAACAGTGCCGGCACTGTGAGATTTCTTCAATTTTGGCCAGGTAGAGATGAAAATTTTTTTTCTTCATTATAGTGTCAGGTAGGTGTGTTCGGTCATTTGTAGTAAGAATAAAGTGCTGGAAGAGTGGTGGTGTCAACATTAAGGAAGAAATAGAGCAAAAACTCTGTCTCCCCCCCCCCCCTCTCAGATTCTGTTCTCAGAGCTTATTTTTGGATCATCTTTAAAGCTAGAATTGGGGGCCTTGATGAAGTGACCCGGGCGTGTTTCCACATTTTTTATTAATGACAGGTGTGGTAGATTGATTTTCATCACTTTTTGGAAAAATCGGAGACGGGTCGATTTTTGGTGATTTTGAGTGATTTTGAACAGTGCCGGCACTGTGAGATTTCTTCAATTTTGGCCAGGTAGGGATGAAAATTTTTTTTCTTCATTATAGTGTCAGGTAGGTGTGTTCGGTCATTTGTAGTAAGAATAAAGTGCTGGAAGAGTGGTGGTGTCAACATTAAGGAAGAAATAGAGCAAAAACTCTGTCTCCCCCCCCCCCCTCTCAGATTCTGTTCTCAGAGCTTATTTTTGGATCATCTTTAAAGCTAGAATTGGGGGCCTTGATGAAGTGACCCGGGCGCGTTTCCACATTTTTTATGAATGACAGGTGTGGTAGATTGATTTTCGTCACTTTTTGGAAAAATCGGAGACGGGTCGATTTTTGGTGATTTTGAGTGATTTTGAACAGTGCCGGCACTGTGAGATTTCTTCAATTTTGGCCAGGTAGGGATGAAAATTTTTTTTCTTCATTATAGTGTCAGGTAGGTGTGTTCGGTCATTTGTAGTAAGAATAAAGTGCTGGAAGAGTGGTGGTGTCAACATTAAGGAAGAAATAGAGCAAAAACTCTGTCTCCCCCCCCCCCCCTCTCAGATTCTGTTCTCAGAGCTTATTTTTGGATCATCTTTAAAGCTAGAATTGGGGGCCTTGATGAAGTGACCCGGGCGCGTTTCCACATTTTTTATGAATGACAGGTGTGGTAGATTGATTTTCGTCACTTTTTGGAAAAATCGGAGACGGGTCGATTTTTGGTGATTTTGAGTGATTTTGAACAGTGCCGGCACTGTGAGATTTCTTCAATTTTGGCCAGGTAGGGATAAAATTTTTTTTTCTTCATTATAGTGTCAGGTAGGTGTGTTCGGTCATTTGTAGTAAGAATAAAGTGCTGGAAGAGTGGTGGTGTCAACATTAAGGAAGAAATAGAGCAAAAACTCTGTCTCCCCCCCCCCCTCTCAGATTCTGTTCTCAGAGCTTATTTTTGGATCATCTTTAAAGCTAGAATTGGGGGCCTTGATGAAGTGACCCGGGCGCGTTTCCACATTTTTTATGAATGACAGGTGTGGTAGATTGATTTTCGTCACTTTTTGGAAAAATCGGAGACGGGTCGATTTTTGGTGATTTTGAGTGATTTTGAACAGTGCCGGCACTGTGAGATTTCTTCAATTTTGGCCAGGTAGGGATGAAAATTTTTTTTCTTCATTATAGTGTCAGGTAGGTGTGTTCGGTCATTTGTAGTAAGAATAAAGTGCTGGAAGAGTGGTGGTGTCAACATTAAGGAAGAAATAGAGCAAAAACTCTGTCTCCCCCCCCCCCCCTCTCAGATTCTGTTCTCAGAGCTTATTTTTGGATCATCTTTAAAGCTAGAATTGGGGGCCTTGATGAAGTGACCCGGGCGCGTTTCCACATTTTTTATGAATGACAGGTGTGGTAGATTGATTTTCGTCACTTTTTGGAAAAATCGGAGACGGGTCGATTTTTGGTGATTTTGAGTGATTTTGAACAGTGCCGGCACTGTGAGATTTCTTCAATTTTGGCCAGGTAGGGATGAAAATTTTTTTTCTTCATTATAGTGTCAGGTAGGTGTGTTCAGTCATTTGTAGTAAGAATAAAGTGCTGGAAGAGTGGTGGTGTCAACATTAAGGAAGAAATAGAGCAAAAACTCTGTCTCCCCCCCCCCCCCTCTCAGATTCTGTTCTCAGAGCTTATTTTTGGATCATCTTTAAAGCTAGAATTGGGGGCCTTGATGAAGTGACCCGGGCGCGTTTCCACATTTTTTATGAATGACAGGTGTGGTAGATTGATTTTCGTCACTTTTTGGAAAAATCGGAGACGGGTCGATTTTTGGTGATTTTGAGTGATTTTGAACAGTGCCGGCACTGTGAGATTTCTTCAATTTTGGCCAGGTAGGGATGAAATTTTTTTTCTTCATTATAGTGTCAGGTAGGTGTGTTCGGTCATTTGTAGTAAGAATAAAGTGCTGGAAGAGTGGTGGTGTCAACATTAAGGAAGAAATAGAGCAAAAACTCTGTCTCCCCCCCCCCTCTCAGATTCTGTTCTCAGAGCTTATTTTTGGATCATCTTTAAAGCTAGAATTGGGGGCCTTGATGAAGTGACCCGGGCGCGTTTCCACATTTTTTATGAATGACAGGTGTGGTAGATTGATTTTCGTCACTTTTTGGAAAAATCGGAGACGGGTCGATTTTTGGTGATTTTGAGTGATTTTGAACAGTGCCGGCACTGTGAGATTTCTTCAATTTTGGCCAGGTAGGGATGAAAATTTTTTTTCTTCATTATAGTGTCAGGTAGGTGTGTTCGGTCATTTGTAGTAAGAATAAAGTGCTGGAAGAGTGGTGGTGTCAACATTAAGGAAGAAATAGAGCAAAAACTCTGTCTCCCCCCCCCCCCCCTCTCAGATTCTGTTCTCAGAGCTTATTTTTGGATCATCTTTAAAGCTAGAATTGGGGGCCTTGATGAAGTGACCCGGGCGCGTTTCCACATTTTTTATGAATGACAGGTGTGGTAGATTGATTTTCGTCACTTTTTGGAAAAATCGGAGACGGGTCGATTTTTGGTGATTTTGAGTGATTTTGAACAGTGCCGGCACTGTGAGATTTCTTCAATTTTGGCCAGGTAGGGATGAAAATTTTTTTTCTTCATTATAGTGTCAGGTAGGTGTGTTCAGTCATTTGTAGTAAGAATAAAGTGCTGGAAGAGTGGTGGTGTCAACATTAAGGAAGAAATAGAGCAAAAACTCTGTCTCCCCCCCCCCCCTCTCAGATTCTGTTCTCAGAGCTTATTTTTGGATCATCTTTAAAGCTAGAATTGGGGGCCTTGATGAAGTGACCCGGGCGCGTTTCCACATTTTTTATGAATGACAGGTGTGGTAGATTGATTTTCGTCACTTTTTGGAAAAATCGGAGACGGGTCGATTTTTGGTGATTTTGAGTGATTTTGAACAGTGCCGGCACTGTGAGATTTCTTCAATTTTGGCCAGGTAGGGATGAAATTTTTTTTCTTCATTATAGTGTCAGGTAGGTGTGTTCGGTCATTTGTAGTAAGAATAAAGTGCTGGAAGAGTGGTGGTGTCAACATTAACGAAGAAATAGAGCAAAAACTCTGTCTCCCCCCCCCCCCTCTCAGATTCTGTTCTCAGAGCTTATTTTTGGATCATCTTTAAAGCTAGAATTGGGGGCCTTGATGAAGTGACCCGGGCGCGTTTCCACATTTTTTATGAATGACAGGTGTGGTAGATTGATTTTCGTCTCTTTTTGGAAAAATCGGAGATGGGTCGATTTTTGGTGATTTTGAGTGATTTTGAACAGTGCCGGCACTGTGAGATTTCTTCAATTTTGGCCAGGTAGGGATGAAAATTTTTTTTCTTCATTATAGTGTCAGGTAGGTGTGTTCGGTCATTTGTAGTAAGAATAAAGTGCTGGAAGAGTGGTGGTGTCAACATTAAGGAAGAAATAGAGCAAAAACTCTGTCTCCCCCCCCCCCCTCTCAGATTCTGTTCTCAGAGCTTATTTTTGGATCATCTTTAAAGCTAGAATTGGGGGCCTTGATGAAGTGACCCGGGCGCGTTTCCACATTTTTTATGAATGACAGGTGTGGTAGATTGATTTTCGTCACTTTTTGGAAAAATCGGAGACGGGTCGATTTTTGGTGATTTTGAGTGATTTTGAACAGTGCCGGCACTGTGAGATTTCTTCAATTTTGGCCAGGTAGGGATGAAAATTTTTTTTCTTCATTATAGTGTCAGGTAGGTGTGTTCGGTCATTTGTAGTAAGAATAAAGTGCTGGAAGAGTGGTGGTGTCAACATTAAGGAAGAAATAGAGCAAAAACTCTGTCTCCCCCCCCCCCTCTCAGATTCTGTTCTCAGAGCTTATTTTTGGATCATCTTTAAAGCTAGAATTGGGGGCCTTGATGAAGTGACCCGGGCGCGTTTCCACTTTTTTATGAATGACAGGTGTGGTAGATTGATTTTCGTCACTTTTTGGAAAAATCGGAGACGGGTCGATTTTTGGTGATTTTGAGTGATTTTGAACAGTGCCGGCACTGTGAGATTTCTTCAATTTTGGCCAGGTAGGGATGAAAATTTTTTTTCTTCATTATAGTGTCAGGTAGGTGTGTTCGGTCATTTGTAGTAAGAATAAAGTGCTGGAAGAGTGGTGGTGTCAACATTAAGGAAGAAATAGAGCAAAAACTCTGTCTCCCCCCCCCCCTCTCAGATTCTGTTCTCAGAGCTTATTTTTGGATCATCTTTAAAGCTAGAATTGGGGGCCTTGATGAAGTGACCCGGGCGCGTTTCCACATTTTTTATGAATGACAGGTGTGGTAGATTGATTTTCGTCACTTTTTGGAAAAATCGGAGACGGGTCGATTTTTGGTGATTTTGAGTGATTTTGAACAGTGCCGGCACTGTGAGATTTCTTCAATTTTGGCCAGGTAGGGATGAAAATTTTTTTTCTTCATTATAGTGTCAGGTAGGTGTGTTCGGTCATTTGTAGTAAGAATAAAGTGCTGGAAGAGTGGTGGTGTCAACATTAAGGAAGCAATAGAGCAAAAACTCTGTCTCCCCCCCCCCCCTCTCAGATTCTGTTCTCAGAGCTTATTTTTGGATCATCTTTAAAGCTAGAATTGGGGGCCTTGATGAAGTGACCCGGGCGCGTTTCCACATTTTTTATGAATGACAGGTGTGGTAGATTGATTTTCGTCACTTTTTGGAAAAATCGGAGACGGGTCGATTTTTGGTGATTTTGAGTGATTTTGAACAGTGCCGGCACTGTGAGATTTCTTCAATTTTGGCCAGGTAGGGATGAAAATTTTTTTTCTTCATTATAGTGTCAGGTAGGTGTGTTCGGTCATTTGTAGTAAGAATAAAGTGCTGGAAGAGTGGTGGTGTCAACATTAAGGAAGAAATAGAGCAAAAACTCTGTCTCCCCCCCCCCCCCCTCTCAGATTCTGTTCTCAGAGCTTATTTTTGGATCATCTTTAAAGCTAGAATTGGGGGCTTTGATGAAGTGACCCGGGCGCGTTTCCACATTTTTTATGAATGACAGGTGTGGTAGATTGATTTTCGTCACTTTTTGGAAAAATCGGAGACGGGTCGATTTTTGGTGATTTTGAGTGATTTTGAACAGTGCCGGCACTGTGAGATTTCTTCAATTTTGGCCAGGTAGGGATGAAAATTTTTTTTCTTCATTATAGTGTCAGGTAGGTGTGTTCGGTCATTTGTAGTAAGAATAAAGTGCTGGAAGAGTGGTGGTGTCAACATTAAGGAAGAAATAGAGCAAAAACTCTGTCTCCCCCCCCCCCTCTCAGATTCTGTTCTCAGAGCTTATTTTTGGATCATCTTTAAAGCTAGAATTGGGGGCCTTGATGAAGTGACCCGGGCGCGTTTCCACATTTTTTATGAATGACAGGTGTGGTAGATTGATTTTCGTCACTTTTTGGAAAAATCGGAGACGGGTCGATTTTTGGTGATTTTGAGTGATTTTGAACAGTGCCGGCACTGTGAGATTTCTTCAATTTTGGCCAGGTAGGGATGAAAATTTTTTTTCTTCATTATAGTGTCAGGTAGGTGTGTTCGGTCATTTGTAGTAAGAATAAAGTGCTGGAAGAGTGGTGGTGTCAACATTAAGGAAGAAATAGAGCAAAAACTCTGTCTCCCCCCCCCCCCCTCTCAGATTCTGTTCTCAGAGCTTATTTTTGGATCATCTTTAAAGCTAGAATTGGGGGCCTTGATGAAGTGACCCGGGCGCGTTTCCACATTTTTTATGAATGACAGGTGTGGTAGATTGATTTTCGTCACTTTTTGGAAAAATCGGAGACGGGTCGATTTTTGGTGATTTTGAGTGATTTTGAACAGTGCCGGCACTGTGAGATTTCTTCAATTTTGGCCAGGTAGGGATGAAAATTTTTTTTCTTCATTATAGTGTCAGGTAGGTGTGTTCGGTCATTTGTAGTAAGAATAAAGTGCTGGAAGAGTGGTGGTGTCAACATTAAGGAAGAAATAGAGCAAAAACTCTGTCTCCCCCCCCCCCCCTCTTAGATTCTGTTCTCAGAGCTTATTTTTGGATCATCTTTAAAGCTAGAATTGGGGGCCTTGATGAAGTGACCCGGGCGCGTTTCCACATTTTTTATGAATGACAGGTGTGGTAGATTGATTTTCGTCACTTTTTGGAAAAATCGGAGACGGGTCGATTTTTGGTGATTTTGAGTGATTTTGAACAGTGCCGGCACTGTGAGATTTCTTCAATTTTGGCCAGGTAGGGATGAAAATTTTTTTTCTTCATTATAGTGTCAGGTAGGTGTGTTCGGTCATTTGTAGTAAGAATAAAGTGCTGGAAGAGTGGTGGTGTCAACATTAAGGAAGAAATAGAGCAAAAACTCTGTCTCCCCCCCCCCCCTCTCAGATTCTGTTCTCAGAGCTTATTTTTGGATCATCTTTAAAGCTAGAATTGGGGGCCTTGATGAAGTGACCCGGGCGCGTTTCCACTTTTTTATGAATGACAGGTGTGGTAGATTGATTTTCGTCACTTTTTGGAAAAATCGGAGACGGGTCGATTTTTGGTGATTTTGAGTGATTTTGAACAGTGCCGGCACTGTGAGATTTCTTCAATTTTGGCCAGGTAGGGATGAAAATTTTTTTTCTTCATTATAGTGTCAGGTAGGTGTGTTCGGTCATTTGTAGTAAGAATAAAGTGCTGGAAGAGTGGTGGTGTCAACATTAAGGAAGAAATAGAGCAAAAACTCTGTCTCCCCCCCCCCCCTCTCAGATTCTGTTCTCAGAGCTTATTTTTGGATCATCTTTAAAGCTAGAATTGGGGGCCTTGATGAAGTGACCCGGGCGCGTTTCCACATTTTTTATGAATGACAGGTGTGGTAGATTGATTTTCGTCACTTTTTGGAAAAATCGGAGACGGGTCGATTTTTGGTGATTTTGAGTGATTTTGAACAGTGCCGGCACTGTGAGATTTCTTCAATTTTGGCCAGGTAGGGATGAAAATTTTTTTTCTTCATTATAGTGTCAGGTAGGTGTGTTCGGTCATTTGTAGTAAGAATAAAGTGCTGGAAGAGTGGTGGTGTCAACATTAAGGAAGAAATAGAGCAAAAACTCTGTCTCCCCCCCCCCCCCTCTCAGATTCTGTTCTCAGAGCTTATTTTTGGATCATCTTTAAAGCTAGAATTGGGGGCCTTGATGAAGTGACCCGGGCGCGTTTCCACTTTTTTATGAATGACAGGTGTGGTAGATTGATTTTCGTCACTTTTTGGAAAAATCGGAGACGGGTCGATTTTTGGTGATTTTGAGTGATTTTGAACAGTGCCGGCACTGTGAGATTTCTTCAATTTTGGCCAGGTAGGGATGAAAATTTTTTTTCTTCATTATAGTGTCAGGTAGGTGTGTTCGGTCATTTGTAGTAAGAATAAAGTGCTGGAAGAGTGGTGGTGTCAACATTAAGGAAGAAATAGAGCAAAAACTCTGTCTCCCCCCCCCCCTCTCAGATTCTGTTCTCAGAGCTTATTTTTGGATCATCTTTAAAGCTAGAATTGGGGGCCTTGATGAAGTGACTCGGGCGCGTTTCCACATTTTTTATGAATGACAGGTGTGGTAGATTGATTTTCGTCACTTTTTGGAAAAATCGGAGACGGGTCGATTTTTGGTGATTTTGAGTGATTTTGAACAGTGCCGGCACTGTGAGATTTCTTCAATTTTGGCCAGGTAGGGATGAAAATTTTTTTTCTTCATTATAGTGTCAGGTAGGTGTGTTCGGTCATTTGTAGTAAGAATAAAGTGCCGGAAGAGTGGTGGTGTCAACATTAAGGAAGAAATAGAGCAAAAACTCTGTCTCCCCCCCCCCCCTCTCAGATTCTGTTCTCAGAGCTTATTTTTGGATCATCTTTAAAGCTAGAATTGGGGGCCTTGATGAAGTGACCCGGGCGCGTTTCCACATTTTTTATGAATGACAGGTGTGGTAGATTGATTTTCGTCACTTTTTGGAAAAATCGGAGACGGGTCGATTTTTGGTGATTTTGAGTGATTTTGAACAGTGCCGGCACTGTGAGATTTCTTCAATTTTGGCCAGGTAGGGATGAAAATTTTTTTTCTTCATTATAGTGTCAGGTAGGTGTGTTCGGTCATTTGTAGTAAGAATAAAGTGCTGGAAGAGTGGTGGTGTCAACATTAAGGAAGAAATAGAGCAAAAACTCTGTCTCCCCCCCCCCCTCTCAGATTCTGTTCTCAGAGCTTATTTTTGGATCATCTTTAAAGCTAGAATTGGGGGCCTTGATGAAGTGACCCGGGCGCGTTTCCACATTTTTTATGAATGACAGGTGTGGTAGATTGATTTTTGTCACTTTTTGGAAAAATCGGAGACGGGTCGATTTTTGGTGATTTTGAGTGATTTTGAACAGTGCCGGCACTGTGAGATTTCTTCAATTTTGGCCAGGTAGGGATGAAAATTTTTTTTCTTCATTATAGTGTCAGGTAGGTGTGTTCGGTCATTTGTAGTAAGAATAAAGTGCTGGAAGAGTGGTGGTGTCAACATTAAGGAAGAAATAGAGCAAAAACTCTGTCTCCCCCCCCCCCCTCTCAGATTCTGTTCTCAGAGCTTATTTTTGGATCATCTTTAAAGCTAGAATTGGGGGCCTTGATGAAGTGACCCGGGCGCGTTTCCACATTTTTTATGAATGACAGGTGTGGTAGATTGATTTTCGTCACTTTTTGGAAAAATCGGAGACGGGTCGATTTTTGGTGATTTTGAGTGATTTTGAACAGTGCCGGCACTGTGAGATTTCTTCAATTTTGGCCAGGTAGGGATGAAAATTTTTTTTCTTCATTATAGTGTCAGGTAGGTGTGTTCGGTCATTTGTAGTAAGAATAAAGTGCTGGAAGAGTGGTGGTGTCAACATTAAGGAAGAAATAGAGCAAAAACTCTGTCTCCCCCCCCCCCCCCTCTCAGATTCTGTTCTCAGAGCTTATTTTTGGATCATCTTTAAAGCTAGAATTGGGGGCCTTGATGAAGTGACCCGGGCGCGTTTCCACATTTTTTATGAATGACAGGTGTGGTAGATTGATTTTCGTCACTTTTTGGAAAAATCGGAGACGGGTCGATTTTTGGTGATTTTGAGTGATTTTGAACAGTGCCGGCACTGTGAGATT